>NC_137137.1:18375212-18651212 GCF_949319135.1 Squalius cephalus | reverse complement strand
TTTTCTAAGGGTTCCAAAACAAAATTAGCTATACCTTAAAATCCCTATAATAACACCAATTTTGGTCAAAACCAATATCTATAGGAAAAAATATATGTTCAACTTTTTTTTCCATGATTAACATGAATGAAACAAACAGCGGCACAGCCTATATATTAAGACCTACTGTACTGCACGGATCTAATATAATGTTACACATCAGATGTTTCCCCCAACAGTTAACCAAACGTTCGCTTAATCAATTGGAAGAGGTGTTAGTGAGGCCAGCAGGGGGTGCTCACCCTGTGGTCTGTGTGGGTCCTAATGCCCCAGTATAGTGACGGGGACACTATACTGCCAAAAGAGCACCGTCCTTCGGATGAGACGTTAAACCGAGGTCCTGACTCTCTGTGGTCATTAAAAATCCCAGGATGTCCTTCGAAAAAGAGTAGGGGTGTAACCCCGGCATCCTGGCCAAATTTGCCCCTTGGCCTCTGTCCATCATGGCCTCCTAATCATCCCCATATTCTGATTGGCTTCATCACTGTCTCCTCTCCACCAGTAAGCTGGTGTGTGGTGGGCGTTCTGGCGCAATATGGCTGCCGTCGCATCATCCAGGTGGATGCTGCACATTGGTGGTGGTTGAGAAGATTCCCCCATCTATGTAAAGCGCTTTGAGGTCTCAGAAAAAGCGCTATATAAATGTAACAAATTATTATTATTATTATTAATTTGAATTGCCATAGTGCATGAAATGTGCTATATAAATAAATGCCTTGCCTTGCCTAAAGCCCTATTCGCACTGGATAAGTATTACCTAGTGACCTCTAGTCATTTGTAATAATTGCAGAGGTTGTCTGTGATCTTAATCCCGTGCGAATCGGCCATGTCTGTAATTTGTAAAATTGGGTGCAAATGGATCCTTACATTGATTGGTCATGTTACTATTTTAAATGTGACTGAGTTTGTATATGCCTGATGAAGGTCATGAGACCGAAACGTTGCTAAAGAATTTTTGATCGTTTTTTGCAAGTACGGATAGTGTGCGGGAGTTCTTTGTTTTACTTGACCTACCTATATGGTCTTTTTTCCCCACGCACCTATCACCTGCAGGTGTGCGATGATGTTTGCCCTCTGTAATTTGTAAAGTAAAAATCCCCCCGCAAATGACCTACCATATTTTGCTGAACACCGAGGTCCTGTGATAATACACTGTAAAAAATTTCTAACCCTCCCAAATCAAAAATTTCAAGTGACCGATAACATCTAAATTTTTCACTTGGCCCAAGTGAAATTCTTGTTGCAATAGTCTGTTAACATTGGCTCAATGAGAAATAATACGTCAGACTAATTGAAAAATGTAGATGTTATCGGTAACTTAAAATTTTTGACTTGGGGATGTAATTTTTTTTTAGTCCCGTGCGAATCAGCATCTATGTGATTTAGCGGGGTCGTATATAATTTTTTCAAGGTTTTTGTTTCTTGTGCGCCTTTTTATCCATCTTTCGCGAAGAATGGAGGCTGCGTTGGAGTGTTTTGATAGTAATTTGGGTGCTGGGTCAAATCTCTATACCTACACCACAACTATACAATTTGCAGAAAGATAAGGCTGAAAATCATCAGAAGAGTAAAAACAAAAAGAATGATTAAATGGAGATGGATGACATGTATAGCAGCATGCGGTAAGGAACATTATTCTGTTTATGATATATCATACAGACCTATAATAACATTTCAATAGCCTATTGACATCATATCCGGGAGATAAGTCAGTAAATTCGAGTAAAATCACAGGCTTCGCTTATCCCGTGCTAATGCGGCACACGAAATTCAGATGTGGGTGGGTAATTTCTAAATCACACGAGGTCTCCAGATAATACTAATCCAGTGCGAATAGGGTTTAAGACATAACAGATCATGTTTGCGTGAATACTTGCCAATACACATATTTTGAAATACTGTAATTCTCTGTATGTGTGTATATCGGGATCACGTGCTGTCAGAGAAACTGCATTTTTCATGGACAAAGAAAAGTACTCCTATCAGAAAATGTAGAAATAAAGATAATTTTAGATTATTTGGAGCACTGGGATCGCTAGACGATGGCTTAATGAACAAATTCGACCAAAATGTGCATTTTTCACTTGCTTTGCCTGTAGCTTGTTAATTAGCCCGTGCAAAATTAAAATAATAATATTTGAATCTTTTTAAATAAAAAAAGAACTGTTTAAAAAGTTGCAGGACATATTCTTACAAGTGCATTATTTCATGTAATTATTATTTTTGAAGATTTTTTATTTAATTATTAAATGTTTTTTATTGTAGTATGAATTTACAACAATGTAGTCTTGACATTATATAAAAAGGTGCTAGATAAATTGTGTTCTGTGCGCATCAATTGGAAAAGGAACAAGGAATTTTACTTGGACTAACAAAAAAGCCAAACTATTTTGCTTTCGCGTTTCAGAAGTCCACCACACACCACTGCTATGCAAGGGAAAGTTATATATATAAATGTTTAATTTGAGCTATTTTTCACACATCACTGCTCTGGGTTATCTGAGATAATACCCAGTTTAGCTGAGGCCCCTGCAGCCTGCTGGGTTGAGCACAGTCTTTTGCTTGTTTGAGCCGGATGCTAAGCCTGAGAGCCTCCATTGTGCTCGCTGTGATATCTACTCCGGCAAGAACAGGGTACCCATGCAATCTGAATGTTATTTGCTCTCAAAACCTCTTCTTTCATCCTAAACCATGGATGAAAGAATCAATTAATCTACTACCTCTCCCTCTCTCTTCTGTTTCTGTTTTTTCCCCATGTCTCATCCTCTCTCTGTTTATATGTGCTTTATGTAATATAGATTTCTATTAGAAGTGTACAAAGCACAGATCTCAACATTTGGTACATGAAAGATGCCAAGGACAACAATTTGGCCCCGATCACACCTAACGCGTTTTTCAGGTTCGAAAACGTGAGGCACACAGCACTGCCAATCGGCCCCGATCACACAGAACTGGCAGCGCGCTGCGTTTTTTATGTTGCTAAGCAACCACCAAGTCAGCTGTCCTGCCTTTTTACAGCATTTGTGATTTTTATATCAATATTAATATTTTTTTGTTCAAGATTTATTTTAGGCGTTTCTTGCCTTTTATTGGGACGGTACAGGGAATTGACAGAAAATAAGTTCGGATCAGGAAAGGACCACAAGCTGGGACATGCAAAGCACAACCATTCTATGTGTCCCATGTACCCCCAAGGCTATCGGCTTCAACTCAACAATTTTTTTTTTTTTTTTACTTATTTGTCTCATAACCAATATGAAAAAAAAAAAAGACTGTTATTGTCATAGTAATTACATGGTAATTATGTGTAACAAGAACACTGTCGTATAAGTTGTTACCGCTTTGCAATGGGGGTTTGCAAATTATTATTTTTATTTCTTTATAACTATCAATAGCACCTTTCACACAGAGATTCCGGAAAAAAATACACAGATAATGTGTCCCGAGATTTGTCCTGGGATCGTTTGATTTTGGTTCATTCACACTGCCAGTGATTTCACACACATCCCGTAAATATCCCGTAAAGACACGTGACATCAGGATGTGTTGATGAAAGGCCAGTCTAATCTTCCGCAACCGCTCTTTCCATTGTAGTCGTGCACTTGGTGGATTTTTTTTACTAATGATCTGCGCTTTCGATCTTGAGAATTTTACGTCAATTTCCCAGGATCAACGCCCTGTGTGAAAGGAGCAAATTAATCCTAAACTTTAGAGACCCACCAAATGGATCCATATAACAGTATTCCCAAACCGATATCCATTAATATCAGAAAATATTGGTCAAACTAAATATGATCTATCTCCAATAACCAAACTGAGCAGTTTAAGTCAAGGAACAAATACGTACATCCTGACATCACAGGACAACAAGTTACTAAATGTGACAATACAATCAAGAGCAACAATGTAAATAAAACTGGAATGCATGCAAATACTAGCATTCATGCTTTAGAGCAGGGGTCGGCAATTAACTTTGGCCGCGGGCCAATTTTTCTTTTAGCCAGTAGATGGCGGGCCAGCTACACGGAGTAGCCCTATGGATACAAATTAAATAGCTACTCTTAATGAATACTCTTAACGTCTACATTGCATATATCAATGAAATCATTTTAAACAGATCAAGTACTATTGTGTTAACATATTAGGCTACAGCTATTTTAATAAAGGTGTGAATAGCAATGCCTAATTTGCTTACAGTCCGACTTTTGAACTTTATTCCTTTTTTATTATTATTATTTATTCGGGACACACACATAGCCTACACACCTATGGTTTAAGGAGGTCTGCGCGGGACTGTTTTTTCTTCTTCTTTTCGTCCCGCTCCCACAAGGTTCAATTCAGCAATTAAAATACACTCTGTGTTCACGCGCATTATTTCCCGACCTGACGGGTCCGCAAAATTTAGATCTAGTTTCCAGAATCTCACATTCAAATGTCTCTAACGGAAAGAGAGAGATTAAGTAGCCTATAACAGTTATAAATGCTTTGTGTTCGTGTCAACATAAAATATTATTTTAGCATTGTAGGCTACTGTCAGCAGAGAAAAAAAAGTCACAGAAAAAAAATAATGAAATATAAATAACATAAATTAAATAGGACAAAGCCTATCACTCAAATTGTTAAGCAACATAAACGAAAACCATATTGCCCTACTGACAAATGAAGCATGCTATTTTCTGCCGAACTATTTCAAACATCCTTGCAAAAAAATAATGTTGTTTATTATTTATTAACAATGGTTTCAGTACCAAACAGCTCCTCCGAGCTAGGAGCCTACAGGTGGTCAGAATGAAGTGCGGATACGCTGTCAAAAGATGTCGGGAGTATAGACAGAGTTCCGACCGCTACCGTCTTTATATTTTAAAATTGAATCCCGCGCCGCATGATTCATGCGCGTTTTACACAGTATGCGGCGGTGAAATCGCCGCGCGGCTACGGCTTTTCTCAAGTAGCCTAGTGGAAGAGTTTTGTGCAGCATTTAGTGCAAATATTTTTTTATCAGGTAGGCTAATACATATTATTTATCAGTGTGTTATAGGCCTACCCGAGTAAATAATAAGTAACGAATGATACACGGGGCCTATTTGTAAACCGTTATTGTAAAATAAAAATAGGCTGAAAAAAAAAAAAAAAAAAAAAACGGACTTCCAAAATAATCCGGCGGGCCAGAAAATATTGCTGGCGGGCCAGTTTTGGCCCGCGGGCCGCCTATTGCCGACCCCTGCTTTAGAGCATGCTGGGAAGGGTGATTGGACCGAGCACCAAAACATTGTAGCCAATCAGCAGTAAGAGGTATATACACTATGAGGAGATGCCTTTGTTGCATAGAGTGTTTGTGCATTTGTGGGCGGAGCTATCAAGTTAGAGGTGTGATCCTTTGGGTAGGGGTGTATTTTTGTAGGCCAATAAGTATTTTGTAGGCAAAAACCTGGAAACGAGTTTTAGCACTTCCGGTTCCATCATCCAGAAGTCAATGGCTTTATTTGAATGGGATTTTGGTTAAAAGTCTGAAATAAGATCTGTGGTTAACACAAGCTCAATGTATTTTCACGTTTTATTCTACGACATAAAACACACAAGTAATACCCCACTTGTGATTTTTTAAAGCTTTTATGTGTCTTCAAAAAGGCAGTTGCTGACAAGTATCTGAATAAGACTACATAGGTTGTCGGGAACATTAAACATTATCAAAAACCGAACAGGTAAACTCATCTACGCACTAATCTGCTTTCACAGCCTTGTTGTGTTTATAATCATGCTCTTGCAAACTATTCAAACTCTATTTTCTCAGAATTGTGAGGTATAAACTCGTAATTGGAAGTTGTGAAGTCAGAATTGCGTGATATAAAGTAGCAATTGCATGTTATAAAGTCAGAATTAGTTATAAAGTCAGAATTGTGAGACATACTCACAATTGTGAGATTTAAACTCACAATTGTTAAAGTCAGAATTGCAAGATATAAACTCGCAATTCAGAGAAAAAAAAAAGTCAGTCTTTTCCTCAGAATTGGACTTTATAACTCGCAATTGCGAGTTTATATCTCACAATTCTGAGAAAAGAAGTCCGAATAGCGAGATATAAACTCGCAAATGCCGTCCGACAGTCCGAATTGTGAGTTTATATCCCTCAATTCTGATATTATAACTCACGATTGCGAGTTTATATCCAACAATTCTGAGAAAAAAAGTCAGAACTGTGAAATAAAAAGCAGCAATTATCCTTTAAATTGTTTTATTCTGTGGCGGAAACAAGCTTCCATAGCTTGGTGGTGGTGACGTTGAAGTTGAGCGACCATAGTGTAGTTTGTTAATAGCCTTTATTTCTGGCGATTGTATATAGGCTTCAAAATTATTAAAAGTTGAAATTATCTTGATGGCCAAAACGTGTAAATATAATAAACTTTTGTTGATCGCAGAGCTTTTCTTTTTTTTTTTTTTGCGATAGTATATGGACAAATCCTATTGGGTTTTTATCAAGGGATCCAGTGTGGTGCTACCTTCTGGGTTGGCCTATCACTGCAGCACTCTATACAATAATGTAGTAATTCTTTCCTTGACTTTTTTTCCAGCTGTCTGCTATTTGTGATGGTAACATCATTGGATCTTCTGAGGGGATAGGCCTACATGCATCCTGACTCTTTTCAGTCAGTTGTCACTATTAATTGGCTTTTCCTGTCATTACCTTCAAAAGACAGGAAAAATCCACCACAATAATCTAAGACCCCCCCACCCCCCACCCAAAACACACTGAGAGTAATTAGCAGAAGGTTTAATTGGCTCAAAAATAAAAATCTCTTGCTGAACTGTACGCCGTTCATGACAGAGATGCTCGCGCAGTCCCCAGACGATCACGTTAAAAGTGAAGTATTTGTTTGATTGCCTCTCAGCGGAGTATACGGGGCCTCGCCAACAACGCAGGTGCACTTTTCATGTGAAAATCTTTTTCTCACGATTCAGAAGCACGCACTTCTTACTTCTCCTCTTTTTTTTACAGTTGAGACGAAGAACGAGAGAGAGAGAAGGGGTGGAGTTTCTGAAGGCGACGGAAACAAAACTCAGTCTTTGACAGTGACATCAAAGGAGATGGCTTCTTTTGTGTTGGGAGAAGAGGTGCGTTTGAAGTGCTCTCCTGGAAATACTGGAGTGCAGGAACGAGTTCATTGTTACCCGGCTCTGCTGATGATTATCTTCCATAGGCACAGAGCAGTGAAGGGGCCTGTCAGACAGTCAGACAAGTAATGATCTATACACCCGATGCTGAGGTTTCAACTCACAGCAAGACACAGACACGTTCAACATGCTGCTCATTCAGAGATTCAGGATTGGAGATACCTTATCATTATCCACCCTGTTTTTGTTTTTCAACCAATACTTGTTAAGAGATGAGGTATTATTTTGACAATTTGGCCATTTCATTTGCACATCAGGTTATTAGTTTATACAAATGTGTATTCGCCCCATAGCTTTCCTAAATATCTCAAACAATTGGGTCCAAAAGTCTCAAGGCAGCTTGTCAAAATGCTTCTATTGGGCAGTTTTGAAAATTAAATGGATTATTTGAAATAAATGTAAACACATTTAAAAGCAAAATCTATCTATCTATCTATCTATCTATCTATCTATCTATCTATCTATCTATCTATCTATCTATCTATCTATCTATCTATCCATCCATCCATCCATCCATCCATCCATCCATCCATCCATCCATCCATCCATCCATCCATCCATCCATCCATCCATCCATCCATCCATCCATCCATCCATCCATCCATCCAAATAAATGCTGTTCATTGAATTTTCTATTCATCACAAAATCCTGAAAAACAGTGTATTACGGTTCCCACAAAAATATTAAGCAGCACATATTTTAAGCAGCAACTATTATTTATAATTGAACACCAATAATAATAACTGATCATAACTGAGTAGCAAATCAGCATATTAGAATGATTTCTGAAGGATCATGTGACACTGAAGACTGCTGAAAATTCAGTTTTGCCATCACAGGGATAAGCTACATAAAATATATTAAAATAGAAAACAGCTCTTTTATTTATTTTTTAATAATATTTAACAATATCTGTAATCAGCTCTTTCAAAAACATAAAAAAAACTTAATCATTCCAATCTTTTGACCAATACTTTGAATTTTACAATTCAGGCCTGTTCACCCAACTTTAATAGGTAATGTTAACTCTTGGGAGTCGGGAGACACAAATAGAGGAACAAGTATTATGAGTGTACTTACAGCTTCTGAATTTTGTAGGACTTTTAGAAAAGAAAGCCTCTTTTGCCTCTGCTATTATTGTACATGGGCAGGCAGTCTATAGTGCTGCCTGTAAAATCTTTGCAAGAGGGTCATTAAGGATATTTCATTATCTCCATATTGCCAAGGTCAGGTTGTCCATATATCCAGTTTACAACTGCTGTGGGAATATGCTGCAAGTGTAGTATAATAGACCAGAAAATGTCCACACCGGGAGTGATGGGAAATCAATATCAGGGCCCAGCTCATCAATATAAACCCCATTTTCACAAGCAGGAAGAAGGCACTCAAGAAAAAAAGCAAGGAAAAATAAATTAAATCAAAGAGAAGAAAATATAATAAAATAACAGGCCAGTGTTCATAATGTGCTTTTTCATTGTTGTGTTGTGTTCTGGGAGCGAGTCATCAGATGAGGGGAGTCGGGAAACCAGGTTTGGCTTGATTTTGCTGTAATCCACCCGCGCTGGATGGAGTCGGTCGTAAATGTTATGCTACACGTGTGTAAGTGTGTTACAGTAAACGAGAACATGGGTCGTGACTCGTGACAGTGACTTTTGTTACTGGTTTTGTGAACTGATTCATACAGCTGCTCTCTATATGTATGTATGTTGTTGTGACATCGGACATCATTTTGAAACAGAAAACATCTTGAGAATGCTAACACACTGTACAAAGCCACTAAAAATTAAAAACCATATCATAACACAAAGTTAATAATTAATCATTTCAACTCATTATTTAGTAATTGTGTTTAGTAACTTATTTACAATGGAATTGTATTGGGTAAGACCTTGCATCAAGAAAAAACTTTAAAATACACACCGTTTAAAAAAAGTTTCACCACAAAACATAAAAGCTAAGTGTTAAAATTTGACAAATGTGATAAAAGCGCTTAAAATTCTTGTTTAAAGTTGTATTAAATTCAGTTATTCTGTGATGACCATATAAAACCAATGAACATGGTAATATCTAAATGACATGTGAAAGGATACAAAGGACTATTTAAATATGCACCTCCAGAAATGAAATCAAAACGCAAAATTATTATGCCTATTATTATGCATCCTTTTCTATGGAAGAATTCCTTTAAAGGGATAGTTCACCCAAAAATGAAAATTCTATCTGGCCCATTGTCACGTCTAGTGTTGGTTTTGTTTCATGTTCATGTTTCATGTCTCAGGCCCCGTTTACATGTACATGGTTATTTTCCTTCGTTGGTGCCCTTCGTTTACGCGCAAACGGAGAATTCACCTCTGAAAACGATTCTTTCTAAAAACTCCAGCAAGAGTGGAGATTTTGGAAAGCTTTGTTTGCACGTTTGCATGTAAACTTTAAAAACTTTTAAGCAGCCGACGTCACAGCATACGACAGAACTTGCACCGGCGTCAAAAGTGCGACCAGAAAGAGGAAGTGATTCATTGCTGTTGTTGCTATTTTCGGGATTCTGATTAGCTAACGTGGGCTTGAGCTTCTCGTTACACTGCCACCTACGGGTTTGGCATGCTCTTGATGGCATATATACACGGGTTCTTTTCTGAAAACTGACAGGTGTGCACGATGTTATTTTTGAAAACGGAAAGGTTGAAATGTCAGTTTATGAAAATAGCCGGCCACGTGTAAACGTAGCCTTATTTTGTGGTTTTCACAGTCATGTTATCCTGTCATGTGCTTGCTTGTTTAATGTGTTGTACTCATTGGTTCATTGTTTAATCATGTTCACAGGTGTGTCTTGTCAAGTCATTAGTCTCTGTGTATTTATTGACCTCATGTTTCCACAGTCCCTTGTCTTGTGTTGTTCCCTGCTGTTTGGTGAGTTTTATGTCAAGTCTTTGTTTGTTGATTATTTGTTCACATTGGGTGTAAATAAAACTCCACTTGGGTATGTAAAGCTCGCCTCTAGTGGATAGTGTTACACCCATTGACTTCCTTAGTATTGTCTTGTTTTTTTTGTTTTTTTCTTTCTTCATACTATGGGGCCCATCAACTGCCCATCAATGGGGCCCATCAACCGTTTGGTTACCAACATTCTTTAAAATATTGCTTTTGTTCAGAAGAAATTCATACAGGTTTGGAAGAACTTGAGGTTGAGTAAATATGACAGAATTTAAATTTTTGGGTGAACTACTCCTTTAGGTGCTTTTAACAAAAATACAACCTATACATTTCTTCTTCAAATATATGGAATTGTCATTCCACATACTTGCATTATAAGTGTGTTGTTGTAGAGACAGTTTTGCTTGTTTTTATAAACCAATTCATCTGTTGTAATAGACAGTAGGACAGAGACTCTAAACTTAGTTTTAACCTGGAACATTCTATAATCAAATATAGAACACAATATACCAACATGCAGTATATGTCATAATGACAAAATGATAGCTCAATATGTAATTTCATGACAGCAAAGGTTCCTATAGTCAATATAGTGACGCCTAGGGGTACAGTACCTTTAGCATCTTAAAAATGACGTTAAAGGCACTTGACTCTGCTTCAGTTTTTGACACTTTATGAGTGAGAATGGGTTGGTTGTTTGGCAATTTTAGTCAATAATATAATACATAAACTCCCAAAGGCCTTAATATGACTTGAAAATTGCATGTATCTGATATTACTAAAAAGTTCTGCCTCTCCCCTTACACAAACACCAGACTGCTGAAACATCCTAAGCATGAACTCGAGAGTATCTTTCATCCAAATTTGAAGTGTGGTACTTAAGCGAAGTGCTAGTCTTCACTAGCCCACGGCACTGTTCGTTTATGCAGAACTTTGTTCCTCCAAGACAAAAATTAAAATGCTACGAAGACGCTCTCGATAACAATGCCAAAAATCTGAGGATTTGATTGGGATGTCGGATTCCGACACGTGTCATGGATCGCTTCATGGCGATGAGGGTTAAAGGTCAACTGTACACATTGACAATCACAAGATGTGACTGCTTTGACCATGAATGCACTGCGTGGCGTCAGGTCTGATAAGTCAGAGGGACTTCGACCACGCAGAGGGGACGCTTTCTTGTAAAATACAGCAAGGCTTCTCCTTTACAGGGAATAATGCTCAGCCCACCCTCTTTCCACACGCATACACCCCCATATACACACTGACACAAGCACATTTTTCGCTCTCATCTCGTGCGGAATGCTTATTAACATCCTCTGCGGCATGTTAATGGCTTCCATTAACATTAACAGGCATCCTGAAATGACCTGTGACCAAATATGGCGTAATGAGGAGCCGGGAGTGGGCCTGTGGTGATCTATGGTGGAGGGAAAGTGGCCCGTGCCGCAAAGATGATGACCTAATTATAATATCGCAGCACAAGCTGAGAAAATGACCCCCGCTCTGATGACAGCTATTGTGGGCGAAAGTCTCACAGTTACTGTACGTGCCACCGCCTGAAGCTGACCCACCCTTAAACCCCATAACAGCAATCCGACCCCATAAACGACTCGCTCGCGCCGTCTCCACGCCATTAAAAAAGTGCGCGAGACAGCAGGCGCAGACAGCAACTTGGCTTTGCCTTTTAGAAGTCACCTTCAAGCGCAAAACCTCGCCGCCGACTTAATGCATGCGTTCAAAGGAATAAGGCAAAAGCGGATACGGGAAAAGGGTCTCCGTCCCCCTAGATAACCTTGAAGATGTATGGTGTTTTAACATTCCACACCAGCCCCTGGCTCAGGCATCTTTTAAGCGCATATTTGATCACGGCTCGTACATACTGAAACATTAATACGTTTCCTTTCTAAACAGGCGCTGCACTGGCTTTTTTTTTCTGCCTTCCGGAGAAAAGGGGCTATGCAGACTGTCAATGCATGTTACTGTAGGAGGGGGATGAGACCTGGAGAGGTATTAGCATTTCAGAGAAAGGCAGTAGGGTATGTGTGTGCTTTAGAGGGTCTATCTGTACTCATTTTTTTTTCAATCATGCATTATTTGAGTTGAATAAAGGAGTCTGGTTTAACTATTCTGATTCAGGTTTGCTTGGTCACCTTGACATGGAAAAAATAGCTTTTTTATAGCCTTCCAATTCAAATTTAGCACGTCTTTGTGCATTATGCCTCTTTTCCGCAACGGTAAAATAAGTCTGGCAGTGTATTTTAAATATATATATATATATATATGCATATATGTATGTATACTGGTTCAAATAAAAGTATATGCCTTCCATGCTACCTCAAATGTTTGTGCGTATTTGGGTAAATGACAAAGATGGTCCAAGATTTAAAGTTTTAAATATCTAATTTAAACACATTATTTAAAAAAAATATATAATTCTTTTTAATTTTTTTTTTAATACAAATATCATGAATTTTTAAATCATAAATGTTTTTGAAGAGTCACACTGCTTGACATTTGTCAACCTAACCAACTGTGTCAATGACAAATAAGAGTGAGATAAAGAAAAGAGATTAAAAAAATCAAATTCAAAATGTGTGGGCTAAGTTCTTTGTATTCATGTGGGTTATATTCATATATGATTTTTATTTTTTAAATCCCATTTTCAAGAAAACTTTGACACTTAAAATGCCATTTGTGGTGTAACATCAAGTGAAGTAAAAAGTATTATTTAAAAAAAAAAAAAAATCCTGATCTTATAGAAGTGGTATTTTCACAACATTCTACATTTTTTTTAATGCATTTTTGAATAATTTAAGAGATCCGAGCAAAAAAAAAAAAAAAAAAAGTCACGTCACTGACCCTTTCACCATTTCCTGTCTCGATCTACAAGTCCAACTGAGAGTACTTTGAGTGATGCTTTACAGTTGTCCTTTCCTTACTATGTCTGTGTGTGTCGTGTGCGTACATGTGTGTTCAAAGCGAGAGTGTGTTCTGCAGTCTCAGCATTAGGACAGGGGCCAGACTGTGGATTTATGTGGACAGCCGGTGGAAATGACCTGTTTCTGTCATTGGGTGTGTGCCCCATCACGAGAGGCCCTAAACTATATTGGCACAGCTCTGACAGACATGTTTGTCACCCAGTCAATTTGGAAGATACCAAGGCAGCAGTATTATTCCTCTGACAAGCTTTTCTGCCTTGCTTTCTTTCTCTCCCTCTCGCTCTGTCCCTCCATCATATCTCGCTCTCTTCACTGTCAAAGGTAAGAATATGCAGTGATAGTAGGGCTAGCTGTCAAGTGCTTCATTTAGAGATTGTCATGATAATGGGAAATTGTCCAAAGAGGCCTTCGTGATGTAACTGCTGAGATGAGATATCTTTTATGTTTTCCACCAAGTCGGTTTCATGATTTATAAAGCAAATTTTAAAGATTATTTTCATTCGAAAGCCCATAAAAGTTAAATAATTACCTCACAATATCAATTTAGATTAGACTTAAAACACAAAAGGTTCAAGTACAGTACAAGACAACACGTTTTGCTGTTATTGGAACAGTGACATCTACTGGCATGTCTTCAAAACAAATATAGCACAAGACAAAATATGGAACAAAGGTCATTTTAATAGAGAGGTTTTTAACACCCACACACAATTAATTCCACCCACAGTACAGCTACATTTATGGGAATAAAGCAAGAGCTGATGGAGTCGGTTTTAAAATAAACTCAAGTTATATAACAATTAGGACAGATGCCATTGCATTTTTTTTTTAAAAAAGTGTGAATAAAAACAAATCTCATATAATTTCTCCATCATAAAAGGAGGTGTTCCTGTGCAACTCTCTTAGATTAACAACATTAAATTGGATAAACAATTCCAGACTCTTCTAAAATGACGCACATATAGGCTACCAACTTCATCTGTCTCTCTTTGTCAAACGATTCCAGTCTGATTCCTTTTAATTACGGTCATCCGCTTGAAACTTGCAATTAATTTAATTACGTTTCACATTTAAATATTCATCATAATTAACAACTCAATAAAGGCATATATAGACATGTTACATGACAACTATTTAAATTAATTAATGATGACGTGTATTCACCAAATGGTGTGCAATAATGAGTGAATATGGATGGAAGGACGCGATGTGGTTTAATCGGAGAGTTTGTTTTCAGCTTTTATAGTGCTGTAAATAGGTTTAGCCTACACACGTTAGACTCCAACGCTTTGATGCGTGATAATTCTCCGTAATCCACTGACAGTATGGCAAGCCGTTTTAACATTTAATCATTTAAACCAACTAGTCTCTATTTTCATGCTACTAGTACTTATTTTTTAGATACTAGTATCTTTTCCATTAAATACTAGTACTTATTCATTAGCTACTAGTGCCTATTCTTTAGATACTAGTGCCTATTCTTTAGATACTAGTGCTTATTCTTTAGGTACTAGTACTTATTCAATAGATACTAGTACTTATTCATTAGATACTAGTACTTATTCATTAGATACTAGTACCTATTTATTAGATACTAGTACTTATTCATTAGATACTAGTACCTATTTATTAGATACTAGTACTTATTCATTAGTTACTAGTACTTATTATTAGATACTAGTACTTATTCATTAGATACTAGTACCTATTAAATAGATACTAGTACTTATTCATTAGATGCTAGTACTTATTCCAATAGTGACTAGTAACTATTCTTTTGTTACTAGTAACAAATAAAAAAAAATGCCATTGACTTCTATGGGGATCTGTCATTCAGATATCAACTATTCAGTTCTGACTAGTATGTATTCCAATTGTGACTAGTACATATATATTAGATACTAGTAGTTATTTATTAGGTACTAGTTCTTATTTTTTAGATACTAGTACCTATTACTAGATACTAGTATGTATTCAATAAATACTAGTACTAAGTCATTAGATACTAGTACCTATTAAATAGATACTAGTACCTATTAAATAGATACTAGTACTTATTCATTAGATACTAGTACTTATTCAATAGATACTAGTACTTATTTATTAGATACTAGTACCTATTAATTAGATACTAGTACTTATAAATTAGCTACTAGTACTTATTCAATATATACTAGTACCTATTTATTAGATACTAGTATTTATTCCGAATGTTACTAGTAAGATTTTTTATTTTACTAGTCAAAACTGCTTTTTTACTTGTCTTATGTTATGACTAGTCAGAACGGCCACTGGAGAGTTCAATTAAAAATCTTACTAGTAAAATAAAAAATCTTACTAGTAACATTAGGAATAAATACTAGTATCTAATAAATAGGTACTAGTATCTATTGAATAAGTACTAGTAGCTAATTTATAAATACTAGTATCTAATTAATAGGTACTAGTATCTAATGAATAAGTACTAGTATCTAATGAATAAGTACTAGTATCTATTGAATAAGTACTAGTAGCTAATGAATAAGTACTAGTATCTATTTAATAGGTACTAGTATCTATTTAATAGGTACTAGTATCTAATGACTTAGTACTAGTATTTATTGAATACATACTAGTATCTAGTAATAGGTACTAGTATCTAAAAAATAAGTACTAGTACCTAATAAATAACTACTAGTATCTAATATATATGTACTAGTCACAATTGGAATACATACTAGTCAGAACTGAATAGTTGATATCTGAATGACAGATCCCCATAGAAGTCAATGGCAATTTTTTTTATTTGTTACTAGTAACAAAAGAATAGTTACTAGTCACTATTGGAATAAGTACTAGTATCTAATGAATAAGTACTAGTATCTATTTAATAGGTACTAGTATCTAATGAATAAGTACTAGTATCTAATAATAAGTACTAGTAACTAATGAATAAGTACTAGTATCTAATAAATAAGAACTAGTATCTAATGAATAAGTACTAGTATCTAATGAATAAGTACTAGTATCTAATAAATAGGTACTAGTATCTAATGAATAAGTACTAGTATCTAATGAATAAGTACTAGTATCTATTGAATAAGTACTAGTACCTAAAGAATAAGCATTAGTATCTAAAGAATAGACACTAGTACCTAAAGAAAAAGCACTAGTAGCTAATGAATAAGTACTAGTACTTAATGGAATAGATACTAGTATCTAAAAAATAAGTACTAGTAGCATGAAAATAGATACTAGTCGGTTGAAATTATTAAATGTTAAAACGGCTTGCCATACTGACAGATGTGTTATGTGCGATCATATTAATTGTGAATAAACCACACAGATATCAGCCACGTCAAATATACGCAGATAAATGCATTTTTATCAGTTCTAGTGATTCTTCAGAGGTCACGTGATTGAACCGAACAGATATCCTTCACAGTATCTTTGGCTTAATCCTCCTCTCCGTGTGGGTTGATCCACGCAGGGCAACCCTTCTAGCCCTGGCGATGAATATTTTATGAAGATGCAAACATCTCGCTCTTCCCGCTGTGTAATCACATGCAACGCAATGCTACGAGGGAGCATGTTAAAGGGCAAGCGCGCAAACATATCCGCGACGGGGAAGAGATCCATTTTGTCTGCCCACTTCCATTCATTAATGAATCAATGTCGGTCCCTAGAGAGCCCCTTTAAAAAAGGAACCATAATGCCTCTTTCCCCACGGATGGGTCGGTGTTATTTTGATCTTGAGAGAAACAAATGCTTTTTGAAAGTGCTGTGTGCATTAAAGGCTTGGAGGGAGGGCCGGGGAGTGGATACAGTAATCAGAGAGATATCACATTAGGAGGAAGCTGTTGACGGAGACACTATGGACATGCTTTATGATAAGAAGGGACAGGGTCAGATCAATGGCTCAAATAGAGAGCTCTCACAATTTAGTGTCTGTTCGTTTTGATTTTATTATGTTTAGCCTACTGCGTGTATAAGTAACGGCAGTGCATTAAGGTTTTTCATTTAATATATGGCAGGAACCGCCCGCTGTCGCTTAAAGTGCTTGAAAAGCCAGACTGGAATGTGAAAAGATAAACAGGAAATGGAAAAAGAAAAATTCCAAGACTAATTATAAACCAAAACTCAACTTAGTGGGGACTGGTGACAAGACTGAAATGTCGTGGAAGTTCATTTCAGGATGTTTAAATATATATAGCCTACATTTATAACACACACACACACACACACACACACACACACACACACACACACACACACACACACACACACACACACACACATATATATACTTTTTTCCCCTTTTTTATGTTTTGGTCCTTTGATTGGTTGATGTCAGTTTATAACCTTCACACAAGTGAACTGTTTAATCATATAGTCTTATTTAGCTTATTTCCCATTACCTTTATGATGGGGTTTGAGAGACAGGGGCTCTTTTAATATCTCATAAATTACTAAACATTAAAGTATCTATACTTTTCCTAATCTTATGAAAAGTGATTATGCCAATAAATAATTTCAACTTGATAACACGCTTTAAATGTTAGAAACCCTGGATATAAAACATGAATAAAGCCAACGAATTTTCAGTTTTTAAATTACTTTTTCCAAAATGCGTTTTATTGGGTCATACTGACAGAATTAACATTACTATATGATATCAGTCACACTTTGGAAAGGCTGAAATGCTTTTGTCATACAACAAAACACGCTTGCACAACATCTGCCAGATGGGTTTTGATTAGGTCAGAGGATCATGGAAGAGTTTGATATAAAAAATATGTGGTTACATTAATAGACCTACTATTATTTTTTTTGCACATTATAGCCTACATCAGGACCCCAAACATAAAGACTGTAAGGTCAGTCTCGACAGAACATGAGGAACATAACGCCTAAAGTACACTATCCCTCAATCTTACAGGAAAGGTAAGTTTTTTTTTTTTTTTTTTTTATGAACTAAAACATACTTGAGCAAACAAACAGTAAATCACGTAGGCCTATTACCCAAACATTTCACCGTGATTAAGCCTAACAAATTCAAAAGCTGCTCTCTGTACATTTGTTGATAATTTTGCATGAACAGCACCTATGGAAATACTCAAATGTCACAACGGTGAGGAAAGGGAAAAGAGGTTCAAATTGTGTGCGTGTATGTGTGAGGGCATGTGTGTGCATGTGCGTGTGTTTGTGTGTGTTATTTAGTTTGTATGTGTGTGTCTGTGTCGTTTTGTTTGGAATTGAATTGCATGCATGTTTTCATGTGCGGGTGTCCTATGGCCTTTAAGTGTTGTGAGTGTGTGTGATGGGCTGAGATTTGATTAGCATGCCCATGGGTATGAACAGTGGCTGGAGAAAAGCGTCTCTGTGCTCACCATGCCTCAGTGCTCCTGTACACACCAAGTGTGACCAGCCCTTCATTTTAAACAGCCCCTAGCTGCCCCCTCCCACCAGCATGAGAGGACCACAATATACTACTCACCTCATCACTGGGCTTTTCATCCAACCACATGGGAATTTAGGATATTGCTTGTGAATTATTACTTTATTCTTTATTACTATAGAGAATACTAGTGATTATTCATGATAGGAAATTAATGTTAATCTTAAATGTTCTTTACATCTGTTTAATGTAGACCAGCTGCCACAATTTCTGAATTATATTATATTATATTATATTATATTATATTATATTATATTATATTATATTATATTATATTATATTGTATTATATTATATTATATTATATTACATAATATAAAAAACTTCTTTTTTTTATGATGAAATGCAAAAGAAGCAATAATGTGCAAGCTGCTCTTTTTCATGTAGTTTTTTACAAAATGACTATGAATTTGTTTTTATTATAAAATAGTGCTAATTTATTATTATTATTATTTATTTATTTTAAACACAACAATTATGAAATTGGCATTACATGGAGAGAAAATGATGGCAGAATTTCTATGCCATTTTTGGCTGGAAATTAATCGCGTATCAAAATACATTAAATATATAAAAATAAAATGAACAAATGTTTATATTTTTCATGCCAGGTGTCTCAGAGTAACATTTCTTAATAATGCTCACTGGAATCATTTAAAGATACCACATGGGCTCAATACACACATTCATTCCTTCCACTCAAATCACACTGGCAGGTCTTAGCATTGAAAAAGCGCGGTTATTTTCGGACATTTCATCCTTTACACACATGCCTGGCCTCGGGGCCTTCCAACTTAAGTGTTTTTGCTGGCCGTAAACGAGCAAGGTTATTTTCACTTCCTAATGGTCACCCACGACAACCGGCTCATAATGAGCACTTGCCACCGAGGATTGTTATTTTCTTAAGGACCAAATTAAAAAAGAAATCCCAAGCAGCCGCATCATTACAGGAAGCCTAGAGGAACTATTTCCAGGTCATTAGTTGGCTCGCCTGGCCTTCTTGCTTCTACCGGCTGGGGAGAAAGGATGTGATGAATTGTGCATCCGTTCAATTTGCGAAGCCACTGTTGTTAATGAGGACTTTCTTCTTCCTTTCACTTTTTCCCTTGCTCACCCAGCCACTGCACTTACCATTGTCTTGAGGTGATATCCTCAAAACACACTCTGGATGTGATTAATCCTAATTGTCTCATTCTCAAAAATAGGAATTCTGGTAATAACCTAAACTTGTTTAAATGTGTCAATGTGCCAGTTATTAGCTGCTTAGCATAATTCTAATAACTCCGATGCCTATAGACGCTGAAATCATTCCACCACCCCTCAAAAGCCGTGAAATGCAGCCTCGCCGTTGAAGAGGTTACATGACAAGTTGATTGAATTAACTTCTAATGGGCCCATTTTGTTTTCCCCAAGTGGTGGGAACGTTGCAGATTGTATCTGTGAGGCTGGAGGCAACAGTGAGATAATCAGGTGTGCCGAATTCCACATGACTTCCTGGAGTTCCCAGCGGTCATGTGGATATTTGATGAGGGCTGACATGTGAAGTATGACATCATGCCAGTGGGTGGCCTATCGGAGGGCTACACCAGTGAGGTCACTGGTCTCCTAATGACCTCCTCAGGGTTCGACCGCAGCCTCCACTTGCATTCCTCTCAGGCCTCAATTCTCCAGACTTTATCTCCTTTTCTTTCTTATTTACTCTAACACCTTTTTTTCTTGCCATTCTCTGGTCGAGAGAGAGATATATACACCCCCCCCCCCCCCCCCCCCCCCCAGAAAAAAATTCCCTCTTCCCCCCATCTTCGGTTGGTTTCAGCTTTAACGCTCTGCTTGCTTGTTGGCCTTAATCAAGAATTGGGGGCAGAAGGACAGGGCCAGTGAGCTCCTAAACGCCCACAAGGGGCTTTATACTCAGACAGTGTGTGTCTTTCCTCACCCTGCCCGCTGGAGCAGAGGCAAAGGAAAATAAACCCTCTTACTCATCAACATCATTTTCCTGAAATGCTGCTGTAATAAACAGAGGACCCTGTCATTTTGCTTTATTTGATGTTTGATTGGGACTATGATTGCGGGAAACGCCAAAGCGTTCAACTATGTTGGTAATGATGGACCTTGCAACCATAGATGGCTAACAATGTTTTTGGGAAATGCAGCCCAGGTTTGTTGAAAAAGTAATAATAAAAAATCTATAATTTCTTATACTTATCTTACCAATCCTGACCAAATATTTGACGTGGTCTAGGAAAAGTTGACTTTTTTTAAAGCTAATGAAGCCCATTACTAGCTAGGAAAATTCGAAGAAAATGAACATTTCAAAAGAATTTTATTTTTTTAATTAATTTTTTTATGTTCAGTATAAATTGACATTACAGGGTGAACATGTTATGCTATTAGATAAGTCTTCTAAAAATGAGGAAAAAGAGTAACTTTGTTGTTGGAGTTACTTTCCCCCCAAAGAAATTATGTAACTCTTAGCAAGTCATGTGATTTAAGGCATGCATTTTTTATTTTAAATGGCAAGTTTAGCAACAAAATAACAAGGTGGACTGGAGTTTGACAGACAAAGTAATTTAATGGTTTTTCACATGAAAAGAAAATCTGTATCACAATAAATTAAATTTTATGTCAGAGTAATAGAATAAGTAATGTATATACTGGTGCTGTCAAATCGACTATTCACATCAAACATAAAAGTTAGTGTGTGTGTGTATACACTGTAAAAAATGTTACTGCTATTTACTTAAAAAAATTATGGTAACAATAGTACACATACTATTTTTGAGTAGTTAAAGCTTGATTTCATTCATGGAATCTACCTGAATAAATCATGTAAAATGCCCTAATTTATTTAGTCTATGACATAATGAATTTAGTGAAATGTGCTTTTTTATTTGAAGCTTTTTTATTCTCAAAATTGTGTGAAGTCAAGTGAATGGATATGACCCGTTTATAATTAACTTTGAGATATATTGTTTTATAAAAAGGCCGTATACTGCTAGAACAGCACAGAATCAAACTTGTTACTGCACCATCATTAGCAGAGTTATTGCTACATGTATGTAACAATATGCTTCAGAATATTTAAAAAATGCAGTTATTCACAACCTAACCATAAGCCCTACTCTTCTGCACAATGGTAACGATCAAAACTTTAACATAATAGAAACTCTTTCAAATGTCAAACATACCTGAACATTAAACATTAACAGATGTTTCCCTTTACTCAAAAACACATGAAATAACACTTAATTTCAAGATTTACTCTCCATTTCCAGCCATGTGCAAAGCATGCTGGGAACAAACAATGGTGTCTCTAAATAAAACCGCATAAATGAGCTAATTCTCTTAAAATAAATAGGCCCCTTTTCCTTAATTTTATGAGGTTTATCAGTTCCTCAATTCAAGCCTTAAAATTGTGTATGTTTCCTTAAAAAAAAATAGGAAAATGCATCTCTTGGTGTTATTAGTGAAATGTTCTCAATATTTTCAATAAAACACTGAACCACAATTTTCTTAATAAAATATACATAATATCACCTCAATTTTTTTAATGAAAATTACAAGACTCATGATTCATTTTTTACAGTGTATATATATGTATATATTTATGTATATATTTATGTATATGTATATATATATATATGTGTGTGTGTGTGTGTGTGTGTGTGTATGTGTGTATACAGGGCTTGACAATAACACCCGTCACCTCTCCAAGGGAGGGTGGATCTCAGCACTCCTACTGGGCACTTTGGCGGGTTGAATTTTATATATAATATGTACATTTTTCAAATGTAATCTTTTAAAAGGGCATCTGAAATAATAAACTAAGTGCAATGTAGTGTTGTCAAAAATAGGGATTTTTCTATACATATTGATACTGAAATATCTAAAACACTAGTGCTAGTGCTAGTGAAAAAGCTGAGTGGCTAGTAACTTTCGGATACCACTAGCCACAGTGGCTGGTGAGCAAAAAAGTTAATATCAAGCCCTATGATCATTATGATTTTTTTGTTTCTTTTTTTTTTGTTAGGCCTACATCTATGCATGGAAAACCATGTGACATGAAAGTTGATTAACATTATAACTGCAAAATATGCAGTATGGTTTCATGAATATAAAATCCACCACACTGAAATGACCCAAACACACCATACACATGCTAATTGACCTTAGCAACTTAGCAGGGTTTCTCCATGTCCTAATATTACCTGCAATTCTCCTCACACAAGGCTATTTGTATTAGAATGCCTAGCATGCGCCCCGCGCCCTTCTAAACACATAGCCAGAGAGCAAGTTCACAAAGCCATGGGCTTCTAGAACTGCCACGGGCAGTTTGAGTCCCTCTCAGCCACACATCTCCAGGCCTGCAGCCAGTGCCTGTTTGGGCCGGAGCGAATAGCCATGTTAATGCTTTCTCCCCTGCATGTTCTTCTTTAATATTTAACACAGGTTATTAGACAGAGCGAGCTTGCGACCCCCTGAGCGCCTCCGCGTTGCGCATGAATAACTAATGCACGACTGATTATGTTAATCAGCGATCGCGGGGGCCGAGCACTGATGACCAGGAGTGTTGCCGTGGTACAGGATGAGAGTCTAATAATCCCAGCATCTCCAAACAGAGCCCCAAACCCATTATTACACAAACAGACACGCTCAAATACACACACAAGCCAAGCAAAGGCACTAGGCCTGACCCAAACTACCCACCCACATCCACACAGCTCCAAGCTAACACAAGCTTATTTAGTCCTAATGCTGTAGGCTTAAATTACTGATTTTTTTCATACTGTGTATGAGGGTATAAACATGCTGCCTTTATCCACCTCAGATTTGCATTAAATAGACATGTGCATATGTGCTCATGTGCTCAGAGAGGGGAGGCAGGTAGTAACACTTAAGATTTTCTGAAATTATATTTGGAGCCCCTGAAAAATGCCAAGGCTTCTTATAGCTGTGCAATCAAAACATATTACAGGTTTTTAATTTTTAAAAAATTTTTTTTTACAATTGGACACATTTCTCAATACTTTTTCAAAACTCTTCACACAGTTCTCCTTACCAACTTTCAGCTTGGCACCGCAGTTAATTTCACATTCAAAGTGTCCTAAAACCAAAAGATTATACGTGTCTCAAATCAAGTCATTCTTCCATATAAGGTTGTCATCCAACAAACACACTTTGTCACTCATAAAACAATAACCTAAAAACACTAGGTCTTTTGAGCTGGTCTTTTGAGCTTTCTATTCATCAAATAATCCTGAAAATGTATCACGGTTTCCACGAACACATTGAGCAACACAGCCGTTTCCAACATTGATAATAATAACAAATGATTCTTGAGCACCTAAGCAGCATATTAGTATGATTTCTGAAGGATCATGTGACACTGACGACTGGAATGATGTAGAAAATTCTGAGCTTTGCCGTCACAGGAATAAATAACATTTTTAAATATATTTATGAGCTTAAGAGACATTTTTCACAAATATATATATATAAAAAACCTTACCATTACCAGTGTATATTTTAAATATAGGTAATGTCAGTTATGAAATTAACATCAGCAAGACAAAGGAGTGAGCAATTTTATTCCAAATATATTTTAAGAAAGTGATTTCCAACAAAGAATGATATTAAAAACAATACATGATCTGAGGTGTGGTAGAAATGAATTTCATGACATGTTGTTACATGTATGTTAACTCTTGGACCATATTAGTGGACAAATTACTGTTTAAAAAGAGTTCATTAGTTGAAAATGCTTGCATCAATAACTTAAGCAATATCACATTAGCAAGTGTGCTGTTAACTGAACATGAGCACAGATGCCATTTGGCCAATCACAACTGTGCTTTCCATTTCGTATTGCGTATATTCACCAAAGAATTTTATAGAAAAATAGATAGAAAGCCTATTAAACATACTATGTCGGTGATGCACTTTGTGACCATTTCTTCAGTCTTACAATCTTATTCCCCATTTCAGACAGTCCACTGGCCTGCAGATATGACTTGATGGATCCACATTAGTCTTATGTCACCTTCCATGTAATTTCCCGTTCCTGATGTTCTCCACACCGCTTTGCATGTATCGCACTAGATCTTCTTCTACTGCATTCACGTCATGTGTGAGGGGCCCTGTCAACCAAGAAGCTCCATCACAGTTGAAGGTGCGCTCATTTCGAGTCGACTTTTCTACAATAACCCCATCCACCGGCAGCAACGGACAAGCTCTGATTTTAAAAGCTTATTGCTGCATGGCAGAGCAAGTAAATGTCTTTTCTTTTTTTTCCCGCCTGTGTGTTTTTGACCCCCCAGAGATAAAAGCATGCTCTTGGAAAGCCATCTTGGAGCTGCGAATAGTCTGAGCGCGGCTGTGCTCCATTTCCATTCCGAGTTGCTTGGCCTCTACACCATAAAGAATTCCAACGAGACAATTTTGTGGAGCGCTCGGTGAGCTGACAGCGGGTGTTATTAAAGCACAGGGTGCTGACCGCTCTCAAAGTTATTAGAGTGTGTGTGGGTATGTGTGCGTGTGTGTGTGTGCATGTCAGGCTGAGATTGTGTCTGTGATAGCTCCGCTGGCCACAATGTCCTTCACACGTAGACACTCACAGGTATATTACAGAGGATGTGGTCAGTGGGGACATAGGGCATGAGGGACACGCACATATATACAGACTCACATGTGCACCTGAAGGGTCACCATGGTGACAGGTGGAGGTGTCACCATCTTCATCACTCCCATTAGCACAGCACCAGCCATCTCTTCTAAGTCTTCTCTCTGGAATCAGCAACTTGGAGATCAACAGTAGATTCCCAGCTAGCAAATTTATGTTCTAAAACACTGTAGGAACAGTGGTTTGCAATGTTTGTAAAACATTAAAATGTCCAGTTTTCTTGTCGTGATTAGAATGTTATGATAATGTTAGTACAACATTCTCCTTATACCTTATTTTTGGTCACTGTAATTTTGCCAAGACATGGTCCTGGATCAACAAATTTTGTTGATCATGGAACAACATTCCTGTCCAAAAATATACTTCTAAATCTACCCATAAGTTATCCCTAAAATATGATAGGTGTGTAACATTGATGTAGAAGCACCTAACCCTGGTTGTAAGCCTAAACTTGACATAAACTGTAAACGTGTTCCTCAAATCTGATTGGTTGATTGGAATGTTGTTCCAGGAACATGTTGTACTTGGGGAAATCACGCTCACCCCTTATTTTTACTCACAATATAACGTTCTTTGAACGTTTATAATATTCCATTAACGTTAACATTTAGCAAATATCAAGAACATCATAAGGATGTTCTGAAAATGTTGTTCTCAGAGCGTTTTATCTCAACGTTATGAGAATGGCCATCAAGATAAAAAACCTAAAAACATTCCAAGAACCTTTTTCTAAGAACACTTCTCTCAAAATCATGAGAACACATTTAAAATATTAATGTTATAAGAACATTCTATAAACTGTATTTGAAGAACATTTTATCTTAACATTTACATAAACTTTACAAAACATTAATGAAAGTTGTGGGAACATTACATTAGTTGGGTTCCAGGTCCATCCAAATAAGCAGACCTTCGATCTCGCAACATTTAAAATTGTGATGCATCTTTTCTACTGAACCAGAGGTGAAAAATGAATGGAAGAAATTGTGCATTTCAATAGCAGCTGTTCAATAGCAGCTGCATTTCAATAGCAACCATAAGCATTTCAGAGTTTGTTTACTCTTGTTGTAAATGCATAGTTTGCATAGTCCCCCCCCAAAAAAAATATTACTCACTTTTATGCCATTCCAAACCTGTATGACTTCCTTTTTTTCTGTGAAACACAAAAGATGAGTGTTAGCATATACGTTCATGCTGCTCGCTGAAGTGCTTTGATTGGTTTTGGTGAAAAACATCCTGGCATTTAAGACATTTAAGTAATATTGTGGCAGCAGCTTTCATATGCGCCATCCAGCACTTCAAACTCCAGTCCAGTAGGTGGCAAAAATGTTTAGAAAAAATATTTTTGGCTGAATTATAAAAAATAAAAAAGATCCACTCAAAATGTCAAAATCAAATAACATTTAAAGAGGAGATGATTAAATGATTTAACCATCCAAGTAGATATTAGATGTACGTGTATGCCTATTATAAGATGGCTGCCGCGTGAACTGATTTGTCTTAAAATCTCAGTTAAACATAGATGCCATGATTTGTTTGCTAGTTGCTGTGATTCCTTCCCCATGCAGACTTCTCTTATTTGGTAAAGAGGAATCAAGCAAATGAGTTATGACTCTCTTTTGAAACCGTGTGTATTTGTGCATGTGTGTGTGCGTGTTTGTTCTCAAATGAGGGGAATAGTGAGGCTTCAGGCCCATCAATCTGGTCGTTCCGCTCTCTCTCTCTCAATCTGTTTCAGGTATGGCCTGACGTGACAGCGTGTGGGACCTTGGCTGTCCATTCATCACAAGCAAAAGAAATAACAGGACACCTCTGGTCTGTCATACTAGATTAGTCTGTGGCCTGTAACCACTGGCCTTAATAGAGTCTCCATTTGCTCAGCTCAAATGTCCACTGGACCACCTCTACAACCTCTGGGGAAAGACAGAGTCAGTCCGAGAGTGTGTTCATCCAAAATAAGCACTCAGAAATATCATTAACATACCTTATTGTTTAATCCGCACTTACAGGCTTCCGTTGTTGTAAAGCTTCAGTCAGGTAATGCTCTGAGGTGAATTGTGGGCTGTCAGTGTTCCCATGTACCGTCTGATGGCCCATCAGCGGCTGCGAGACCTCTCCACTCAGCCCTGTCAGACGCTAGTATATCCCTCACTCCTCTTCTCTTTCCCAGGGGCTGGATCCAGCCCTCAAAATCAATGCTGGGCAATCTATAATATTCCTTAATTGGTGATTAGCAGGTACTTTGTGGATCACAGGTCCTGGCTGGAAAATTAGCCTCTGCCTTTAATAAACGTCTGACCACATGTCACTGTGGAGGTGTAATGGCTGCTGTAGAGATTAGCCGTTAGCTTAGCGCTTTCTCTAAGTATCTGTCTGTGTCTTTTTCTCTTAATCGCACATTGCATTCAGGCTATTTTTTAAAAGTGATGTTTATTTAACATGCATTAATCACAGACCCTCAAATTATTTTCATGGGGAGCATTTAACATTTTACTGAATGAGAGAGCAGGGAGTGGAGGATGATGGGAACATGAACACCATGACTCGACTTTACCACAAGGCCAAAGCTCATTTATATTGCTTCATAAATATAGATACATACATTTAACAGATTCAAATTATTCATGTTTCAAAGGCCAAAAGGAGAACATTTTGAGTAAATGTGGTTTTAAATTTGATCCTAATTTAAAAAAAATTTATATATAATTGTGAACTTTTTGCGGGAAAAGGTTTACACACGTTTACGTGTCTGCACAGTACAGAGAATGAGAATGAGAGTAATTATGCGATAAAAATAATGTGAATAAACAATGTATTCTTCTAACAGAAGAAGTTAGTAAGACAGTATATATCCAATCACCTTATTTAATGCTGGATCAATAAAAATATATCTTTCTGTTCTAGACTTCAGCAAGCTAGTCACAAAACAGTCATTTAAGCTTTCTATCCTTTTCTTTCTTTACCCAAATCATTCTCAAACAATGCCAGCTGAGTATCTCTGCACATCCTCTGTTTTCACTGTTAATGAAATTCAGTTGGACAACAAAACCAGAAACAATAGAGCAGAGACCATCAACAAAAGCCAGCTTTTGCATCTGCTTATCACCAACACCACTGCCATTGTCTCCAGACGGCGCATGCTGGCAACGCTGGCGCTTCCTCCTTTTCAAAACTGCTCGACAATAGTCAATGAACAAAACAACACGAGGTTGAATATACTGGCGATTTGAGCTTCTTGTTTACCTGTGGGTCCTGAGGGGAGGAGGGGAGGAGGGGGAGGACGAGGACGAGGAGGAAGAGAAAAGGAGAGGAGGAGGAGGAGGCCCACAGCGCGGGTGCCTGTGGCAGGTAGCGAGCGGGAGCGTGGCGTTGGGAGCCTGACCCTGGCGCGGCGCTCATTGTGTAGTGCGGCAGTGTAATGAGGCCCTGTGTGGATATTGATATGACAGAACAAAAGGCCAAGGTGCAGTAAGGACAGCAATCCACACGTTTCACACCATTTGTTTTTCACACCGTATCCATCACATTAATGGGTCACCTTTCTGTGACAGCTCATGATTACCTGCTTACCCATGGAGAGAAAGAGGGAGAGAGAGAAAAAGACAGAGACAGAGAGAGAGAGAGAGAAAAGGTATTGGGTGAGAGAGAAAAATGGGGGGTTGAGGGAGAGAAGAGATGGGAGACACTGAGACACATGGGGAAGGATGAAAGAGGGAATAGATACGGAGAGGGCTTTTTTATAAGGGGGTAAAGGGTGAGCATAGGTTGGAGAGGGCTGAGGAGAGGGCTGAAGAGAGGGGGAGGGGAGGGGTCCTGTACCATTTTTTAATTCTTTCATGAAGATTGGCTCGGGCCCTGTCACCTTTTCCTGCAGGGTGAATTTATGACAGGTCAGTGTGCCACCCAGCCTACTGATGGATGGAGAACATCATAGTTTATTTGGGGCAGAAGTGGAAAACGCTAGAGCCATTTCCCCATCGCTCCCTGTGCAGCCTTTAAAAAAAGATCATCATGGCGCCCAATGTGGGGCTGAGGGTCAGCGTGAGGGGGTCATAATCACTCATACAACAGAGCAAGGGTGAGACGAATTCTTGCACCTCCATTCCTTAATCCTACCACACAAAGGGGACAGTCTGTCGAAAGCTCCACGTCTACAGCTGGGTTTTAGAAATGTTTGGAAAACTTGTATACCAAACATATGGAAGCACTTGTAGCCTCACAGAGTTTAAAATAATAAATCTATGTTTCTACTCAAAGTTGCGAATTTGACTTATGAGCAAAAAAGGAATATCACATAAAACATTTGCGAATAAACGGCGTTTCCATGTGTTCAAGAGAACAAAATCGTCACTTCCTGGGAAACTGGTGCAAAATATCTGTAATAATGGAAGTTGCTCCAATTGGGGAAACCACTGTGGCTCTTTTTTTTACTGTGCCCTCAATTATCTTTTATTTATAATAAAAAATGCATTCTATTTACAATTTTTACCCCCTTTATAGTCACATCTGGGATCTTTTATTGATACTTTTTTAAAACGGAATTCCACCAGGGGGCACATGCCAGTTGTTCACATCTGGTTTAAGGACACATTTACTTTTCACCTTCAGTACCAGCTTAAACATGATCAGACTGACTATTTTATATTTCAAATATGACGATTGTTCAAACTGATTTTTTATTTTATGTTTCATTTTAAATGACTGAATAATATTTTTAAATAAAACACTGTTAGTGTTTCATTTAAATACATCAGAAAAAATCCATTTCACCTTTCACAAGAGTATCTGACAAAACATTGGACTTACACAAGCTGTTTTTGCAAGAGTTCAAGTGAGAAACTCAAAGATTGCTTGAAGACTCTTGAAGGTAATTGTACCCTTTTCCTCTAAGCCTTTTCCTGCCGATTAGAACGGATGTAAAAAGTGGAAAGCCGGGGGGGAGAGAGAGAGAGAGAGAAATGTATTCATCTCAATTGTGGGATGCAATGCTGGAATGGCTCACTCTCGCTAGTTTGTCCAGTGTTTCCTCATCGGCAGGCAACAATAATTGGCCATGCATGGCTCATTGAGCGATGCACATGGTCTCACGCGCTGCATTCCCGTTTGCTTTGATGCCTTTTATAGTTGCTTGCTGAGCTGAGGCAATACGGCCTGCCGCTGATGCCTTTCCGAGAACAATACATTTGCTCTAATCGTAAAGCAAGCATCAATTTCCCAGACACACGTTCTGATGAGAACTGCAAGGAGAGGTTATCATTCCACGGCCCAATAATATCATCTCTTTCAAAACAAACAGCAGTTATGAAGTGTGCCAGGAGATATCTCATAGTCTGATATATGTTGTGTTAAGGTTGCCTTGTGTTTGTTTACTACTTATTTCTGCCCAAATCCGCTTATTCTAAGAGTATCGCTCTTTTGTTCCTTGTCCTTCTCCCATACCACTACCTTTTAGGTGAGTCGCAATGTCTTATTGATCTTTCGCTACTCCCAGAGACACATTTGTTCTCCATCTCCATATCTCGCATCACTTAGAATAAGCACTTTGGTCTGGAAAAGTGACAGCGCAGCACAAAGAAGGAAGTAGACAGGATGAAAAGGTGCTATATGGTAAAATAAAGACTCTAGTTCATGGTAAGTCCAATCTCAGCACTTCAGTCTGGTGCCAAGAGAGCATGAAAGAGTCATCTGCAGAGAAAAGCCACACCACATTGTCCCCAAATTAAAAGTCAAAATGCCATCTTTCTTCCTAATTGCCTGGGTAGATTATCGGACACTGAAGAAAACACCACTGCACTTTATTTGCTCATCTGTTGCTGTGGACTTAGTCCACTAGGACTTCATCCTGAGTGTACATGCATCAATGAAAACAATAAAAACGCAGAGGAGAAAATGCCTTAACCAATTATGCCACTGATAAATCTGTGTAAGGCCTCAGGGTCCCGACAGTCATGGAATACCTACATTTATGATGGAATTTTAACATTGGCATTTCCAGGCCTGGAAAATTAAATCTTAAAAAGTTTAGGAAAAGTCATAGACATTTCTATATGTTTTTGTATTCATGTTCTAAAACATTTCACAAGATAGAAATAGCTTTTTAGTACAATCTCTTTACGCTTTACAACAAGGCTTTAATTAAATCACCATAGAACACCATACTAATACTGTGTTTGACCCCCTTTTGCCTTCAGAACTGCCTTAATTCTACGTGGCATTGATTCAACAAGGTGCTGAAAGCATTCTTTAGAAATGTTGGCCCATATTGATAGGATAGCATCTTGCAGTTGATGGAGATTTGTGGGATGCACATCCAGGGCACGAAGCTCCCGTTCCACCACATCCCAAAGATGCTCTATTGGGTTGAGATCTGGTGACTGTGGGGGCCATTTTAGTACAGTGAACTCATTGTCATGTTCAAGAAACCAATTTGAAATGATTCGAGCTTTGTGACATGGTGCATTATCCTGCTGGAAGTAGCCATCAGAGGATGGGTACATGGTGGTCATAAAGGGATGGACATGGTCAGAAACAATGCTCAGGTAGGCCGTGGCATTTAAACGATGCCCAATTGGCACTAAGGGGCCTAAAGTGTGCCAAGAAAACATCCCCCACACCATTACACCACCACCACCAGCCTGCACAGTGGTAACAAGGCATGATGGATCCATGTTCTCATTCTGTTTACGCCAAATTCTGACTCTACCATCTGAATGTCTCAACAGAAATCGAGACTCATCAGACCAGGCAACATTTTTCCAGTCTTCAACTGACCAATTTTGGTGAGCTCGTGCAAATTGTAGCCTCTTTTTCCTATTTGTAGTGGAGATGAGTGGTACCCGGTGGGGTCTTCTGCTGTTGTAGCCCATCCGCCTCAAGGTTGTGCGTGTTGTGGCTTCACAAATGCTTTGCTGCATACCTCGGTTGTAACGAGTGGTTATTTCAGTCAAAGTTGCTCTTCTATCAGCTTGAATCAGTCGGCCCATTCTCCTCTGACCTCTAGCATAAACAAGGCATTTTCGCCCACAGGACTGCCGCATACTGGATGTTTTTCCCTTTTCACACCATTCTTTGTAAACCCTAGAAATGGTTGTGCGTGAAAATCCCAGTAACTGAGCAGATTGTGAAATACTCAGACATGCCACGCTCAAAATTGCTTAAATCACCTTTCTTTCCCATTCTGACATTCAGTTTGGAGTTCAGGAGATTGTCTTGACCAGGACCACACCCCTAAATGCATTGAAGCAACTGCCATGTGATTGGTTGATTAGATAATTGCATTAATGAGAAATTGAACAGGTGTTCCTAATAATCCTTTAGGTGAGTGTATATTATTGTTAATAATATATTTCACAATATTATTGCATATATACTTTTTATGTTATATTTAATGCTATTAGAAATATTAAAAATGTATTAGTATATGTAGAAAATGTGGATTACGTATTTTTAATTTTTATTTAATGTTAGGATTACCAAATTTTTTTTTATACAAATCCTTATCCAATCACTAAGAACTGGAGAAAAGTCATGGAAGTTCGTTGGTCATGGTGTGAGAACGCTGAGGTCCTGAGAGACAAGTATAGTCAGAAATGAACACTTACACATGAGTTATCTCTGTAACTCTATATTGTGCCGAGCAGGTGTAAATCAGCAAAGAGGGAGAAAACCGTCTGACAAGTTTTGCCATTAAAAGATAATTGTAATCAAGGTGCAAGATGAACAGTGAAGAGGAGCTGGCAGAGAGATGGACAGCCACAGAAAGATGGATTGTTTTAATTTGCGCCAATTAAATTGAAGTTCATCGGATCATCTTCCTCAATCTTCATGAATACTTTATTTTCAGACTACTATGAAGCTATTAAAAAGAGTGATTGGACTCCAAGACTATACCATATTTTATGTTGGACCATCATTAAGGACTTTTTGCATGCATGCACTTCACCCCTTTGTGTATAATGAGTTTTGTTGATGCAGAATGGCTGAAATGAGAGATGCAAAGGAAGATTAAACTTATACAATATAAGATCTGCACGAGTCAGGCCTGAATCCTCAGCTGCGCTGTTTGGTTCTACTTTGCTGGACATGCTGAACGCATTGAAGCCTCCTCAGAATGTTTGATTTAGTAAATAGCTCCGAGCGCTACTTTAGAAGTACATTATAATGTTTTCCACGTTGGTGCCAAATGTGCAATTTACGCTTTTAACATTCTCATGGATGCCGACCAAACAATTTAGCAGAGCTCTGTTTCTGTAATTTGCATTCTCAAATCATTTTCTAGCCATGTGCACACAAGTCATGCATACCGCACAAAAGCACATGCTTTCAACACAAGCTTTGAATATGTCAGCACGGAATTACCCATGCATTACTAAAATGTAGGCTGTGGGCTTTGTGAAGACAACTTTATCACTTGCTCGATTATAGTTCCTAGACAGGTTATTAATGATTCAAACTAAATGCTGGTTTGTTATGTAATGTGTTGTTTATGGCCTCACCATAAAAACATCCCAGCATGGTTTTGGATGAAATGGTCCAAAACTTGTCTGAAATTAAATATTCAAGGGAATAAACAAAATAGATTTTTCTTTGATCCTGCAACGCTAACACTTGAGGCACGGCACGCATCAGATAACCACTAAACATTTTTTTGTTGTTGTTTATTTCTACTTCTAAATGTCAAACATTAACTACAGATGAAGAATACATTTGGTTACTTGCATGGATAATTGAATGTAGCAAAAACGTTAAAGTATATTCTTTCTGCGCATACTGCCTTAAACTAAATTTAATGCAATGGTCGTTCTGCTGATCTACAAAGGTCAATAACCATGTTGATGCTTATCGAGTGTGATCCACAAACAAAACTTTAATACATTCAGCCTAATGTGCATTTTCTGGGAGGACATGGGGACTGGAAACACTCACACTCAGACCGAAAACCAAGAATATTTAAGACGAGGCTATTGGCACATGTAAAATGCTGTAGTAAATCACAATTTTATATGCAGGATTTGCGTGAACTGGCAAAGCAGCAATGAGGAGAAACAAGAGCTAGGGGCCGTATTCATTCTTGGGCCAAACTAACCCTGAGGCCCGAGAGATTAGTATTTTGCTGCTACTTGACAACCTTGACTGCGTAACCTTGCTAGGGCCAGATTAACATTTGGGGCCTGCAAGTAAAGAGTCAAGATGCCTTAAAGCATGTTACATTTCAGCCTGCTGTCTCCCATCAGGCCACAACAAATACTAATGAAGGCCCTCACTGAGCAGCCTGATCACTGGAGGAGAAAAATATATTTCAAAGCATGTTGGGTGTCATAAAGATACAGAACATATCAAACAGCAGATGAGTTCATATGGTGACATGCTGCAATGAGGAGTACTGTTCAGTGTTCTTGTCATTAATGAAAACTAAAATGATACATGATTAAATAGACAGTTTGTTCACTACAATAACAAAAAACTAAAAATGCATTTGATTTCAAAATTAAAATTGAATAAAAAATAAAAATAACGACAAATTGTAATTTTTGATGCATGGCATAAATGTCACTAGATAGCAATCAACAGACAGTAAGAAATTCAACAGCATTAAACATTTTTAAATTATATAATTTAAAAAAACGAAAATAAAAATTAAAACTAAAAAAAAAAAAAAAAAAAAAACAACGATAGGATAAAACCTAATTAAAAACATAAATTGAATATAAAAATCTTAAATGGCATAATAATAATAAAAATATTGACACATTTTATTAAAATAAATGCTAATAATCCTGATAGTGTGCAGGTGGCCACACCCATCATTGTGGAGTCGCTTTTGGCCATACCATGTTGGTTTTACAATATTGGAGATGAATAAGGATTCCTATAAACTTCAATAAAACATAATTATATGACTCCTACAGCATATTAACCAAAGGTTTTCTTTTAAACCAGAATTCTATTGGCATATGTAATTGTGGTGTTCTGGACCAGGTGTGATTTTGCCTCCCTAAAGAAGTCCTGGGCTTGTTATTGCACCTCTTTATCCAGATTGGAGTGGGGTTGTTAATTAGCTAGACCTTGAATTAGATTATTTGCATGTCTGAACAAGGGGTAAGGTATTAATGCTCCCTCAAGACATGCTGTAATAACCTCTTCAGTGGCTCCCTGGTCCCTGTGGAGTCGAGCGTACAGGAGCCAGACAGCCAGCCAGTGAGAGAGAGGGGGAGAGAGCCATTTCATCCAATTAGCTGTGGATTATGCTGCCCCTCTCCCTTTGAATCCTATTTGCTGTGATAAGGTGTTCTCCTGAAAGGGCCAGGCTGAGCTTGAGCTATCCAGGGAAATGATTAATTCACAAACCCCTAAAAATTAAAATGCAGTGGTTCTCATTCCACATCCACGGACATGTAAGGAATAAGGCAGAAGATTCCGCTCAGAAATCAATGCAGGCACCGAATGGGGCAGCTAAGGAAGGCGAGAAGCCGGCCAGCAGGAATTTATTCGACAGAATCTTGAAGCTTCACAACACATTATATTCAACATTTCCAATGCCAGGCGGATGTGGGGTGTGGTATAATGGATGATGATCTTGAATTATTCAAGTCTTCTCTGAGCTGTGCGGGAAGTGTTCTCAGCAAATTGTGTTGCTTCAGCATCAGTAGCGCTGCCCGTGATATTGAAGTTTTCTCGTTCAAGTCGTGATGTTTATTCATTGTTTTCCTGCTGGGGCGAGGGCAAAATCTGATTTACACTCACAATTTATTCAACAATATGAAACATAATACACCCTTCACTTCTAATCCTGCTTTGAAAGCAATTTACGCAAACAACTTTTGTGCCCTTTTATTGCATTACTCATAATTATGCATATTTATTTATTGACAATAACAGGTCAACGCATTCATTCCATACATTCTTTCATTTAATCACTCATTTATTTAATTATTCATTCTTACAAGGGTTAATGACAGAGACAAGCATTTAAAATACATGTTTTTTTTTACAAATGCACTCATGTATTCATGATGGAAGTTGACATTTTTGTATCAGTGTCATGTGGTGTAACCATCAAGGAAAAATTAACAGCATATTTTAACTAATTATATTATTTAATTCAGAAACATCATTAAGTTTTTGGTGAGTCAGGGATCTAAATTTTGGGAAAATTTAAGAGACTTAGTCAATAAGGTCTCCAGGGGTCTCTTCTATGATAAAATTTGAATTACTCTATGATTTACTCTTTTATGAAGCAAAAGCCCTAGTCGCACTGGATTAGTATTATCTGGGGACCTCGTGTGATTTAGAAATTACCCACCCACATCTGAATTTCGTGTGGCGCATTCGCACGGGATAAGCGAAGCCTGTGATTTTACTCGAAATTACTGACTTATCTCCCGGATACGATGTCAAAAGGCTATTGCTTGGAAATGTCGGGACTAATATTATCACAGGACCTCTGTGTTCGGCGAAATATGGTAGGTCATTTGCAGGGGAATTTTTACTTTACAAATTACAGACGTGGCCGATTCGCACGGGATTAAGATCACAGACAACCTCTGCAATTATTACAGATGACTAGAGGTCACCAGGTAATACTTATCCAGTGCGAATAGGACTTTAACTTGATGAGCATGTTGATGGTGACACCTAGGTTATGGGTTCAATTCCTAAGACTTCTTTCAAATCCATAAATGTGAATGTGTTACACATTTTAAAAACATTTCCTGACTGGCTACACCTCTCTCTGGCATTGTAAGACTAAAATTTTGTCAGAGCTCTCTCCGATTACCTCTGTTTCCACACGTCACCTTTTATCTGAGAAGTGTCCTCCACAGACCAAACAGAAGAATGTGTGGAGAATCTAAAGTAAGCGTTTTTTTTATATTTTCAAACCCCTTTAACGCCCCACAAACGATGTTTAAACACCCTGCACCTAGGGTTTAATTAAGTCCCTCTAATCGTGTTCCAATCACGAGCCTGGACGGATGGGCTGGAATTCCTGATGTGCATTTCTGTCAGTCTTAATTGGATAATTGATTGCCAATTTGAACCTGGCCACACACTGCATACACAATAAAGAGCTTTGGCCATGTTCCTTGAGGATTCATTTTCCGACCGAATAAAGATGCTGCTTCGATAGGCAGCAGTCCAGTCATCCACAGTCTAAGGCCAGTCTCATAGAAAAGAGTTCTTGCTCTCGGCTAGTTATGTTGAGTGCCCGGCTCGTTTTGACGGTAGACCAGTGCAAGTGAACACATCGTTATATCGTCCATACGACCAAAAAACAAATCAGAATAATAAATAATCTCAGTGCATTTTTTTTTATATTCTCAAATAGCAAACAGAAGCACTTAAAGGGATAGTACACCTTAACATAAAAATTATTTTAATTATTTACTCACACTCGTGTCATTCCAAACTTGAAAAACCGACTTTCTTCTGATGAACAAAAAAATAGATTTTTTGAAAAATGTTTAAAGTGCTTTTGAACATTCAAAGAAAGTGCAAGAGCTTTCACAAACAAATATACCATACAATAAAACAATTAATATACAAATCTAGAGAAAAGATCATGTCGGGGTCACCACTTTGTAAGGATCACCCATTGACCCAACGACGGAATCTATCGATGTGGGTAAATGTATAATGCGCGTAGGTCTTTTACTTGTGCTTCTGCAAAGATCCCTTAATTTGTAATAATTTAGTTACAATTTGACTCTAGCTCCACATTTAATCTGAGACCTAAAAGCATTATACCTTCGCCCACGCTGTTGGATTCCATTGTTGGGCCAATGGGTGATCCTTACAAAAGTCAATGGGGTTAAGTGCTATTTTGGACCCCATTACCTTTTGTAAGGATCACCCATTGGCCAAACAATGGAATCCAACAACGTTTGACAACTTTTACTGTATTGACAAAAAAAAAAAAAAAAAAAATCCTTTTATGACAGAATTTTTTGGATAAACTATCCTTTTAATTTCTTACAAACCCACCACAAGTCACCTCAGAGCACATTAGGTCATAACATGCACACATACTTACAAGCTTCTGTGCTTCTTGTAATTACTGGAGTGGATTACCGAGCCACTTGCAATGCAGTAATGCTTTTTCCATGTTGAAACAAAGGGCCTCTGGAGACCATGAGGCCTATCACAGATATCCTGACAAAGAACAGATGTGGGAAACCTGAACACGCACACATTTCCTATGTGTCAGATCGATATTTCCATGACACATGGGAGTGGTCACACACTGTTATGTTCATATTCAATGACAGTCCACATTTGGTTAAAAAAACTACCCTCAGACATTTTTAAAATGTGCCAGACAGTGTCTTCTTAACTACAGTTTGATGTTAATTAATGTACTGCTCTGTCCAGGAAAGTTTTCGTGAAAATATCAGAGCACTTAAGATATTTGACATTCTGATTATGCTTTGTGACATCGATTGGCTGACACATATGGGCTTTCTTAGATGAAATGCTATTTGAAAGTGAAAGTGAAAAGGAAAACAATTCATGTTGGCTTTCAGAAGGACGTAGCTTATTCTGTAGTTCCCCATTGACTGATCCTGCTCCCGACATCCAGTCTACCAAATGATCTTTTCATTATTTACTCGATAAACTAGTGAGTCCATTCGTCAAGTGTTTTGTTAGACATTTACTTAGATAGAAAAATATGAGCACTGAATCAAAATTTGTCAAGGGTGGATCGATGGTGCAGAGCAGAGGAAAACAACTCCATATTAAGAACAGAAACAGATAAAAACAACTTTTGGGATTTATTTGTTGACTGTACTTCATGTGATTGTAAGGTGTTTTGTGAAGGGTTTTAGCACACTGCTCTGTGGTTGCTAGGGTTTTTAAAGTGGTTGCTATGCCGTTGCTAGGTTGTTTTGGGTTATTTTAGGGGATTGATTACTGCCCAAAGTCTCCAGCCCCAAGTCACTTTGATATTCTGTCTGTAGAACAAACCGTTTGGGACAAGATACTGTACACACAAAATATTGATATTCAGAGGTCGAAGTTTGTTCAAATCGTTAACAGTAGACAGTAACAATAAAATAAAACAAAACAAAACAAAATAAAATAATGATAAGATATTTCCAAAGCTACTTGTTTTCAGGCTTTTTTTTAATAACAGAAACTGGGAATATTGATATATTAAATTAATTAGCCATAATTTCTTTTATTGGGGGGGGGGGGGGGGGGTATATATTTAAATATAGCTCTCAGGTCTGCTTGAATAGCACCAGAAGTTCAAGTTGTACAGTGAAATGTAGGCTATAGGCTACAAAATGACTCAGGAGTACAAAGCCCCACTTGAATATTTGCTAATACTATAGTTTTCTCTGTGAAGGTTTTAGTATTAGCTTTCCACTTCTCTGAAACGAGTGAGAGAGAGAGCGAGAGAGAGAAAGAGAGCGAGAGAAAAGCACATTTCCACCACCATTTGTACTGAGTGAAGTTTCTTTGGAGTCTCCTTGAGACAAGTGACCAGAACGGTCCAAAGTGAAGGCCTTATCAGTCACCCACACAATGGTGCCACCCCATGAATTATATTGGTGGGGGGAGGAGGAAGCCACGGAGGGGCCTTGCGCAAACCGGCCGCATTGTGGACCGTCTGGTTGACAATAAACACCTCCCCATTCGCTTTCCTCCATCATTCAAGGGCAAGATAGCAGATCTGGACCTAAACTATAGCTCACTATCAGTACTATCGCTGCCTGACCTGGCAAAGAGATGGAGGTGAGGCTCAAGGATATCTCTCACTGGATGGGCAGGGGAGGCAGGGGTGTTAAGAAAGTGATTATAGCCATTCTGTTGAAGATGGAAGTGTTTTTGTGTGGAACAGAGGATGTGGCTAAAGCAGATAAAAAGAAAATGGGAGCAACATGCTCATATTTTGAAAAAGCTCCAAGTTTTAGATACTACTAAGTTAGATTAAAAGCTTGTAATTATGTAGTAAATGCCTTTCGTAGTAAACATATAGTTGGTACATCCAGGTGTGCATGTATGTGTGTGTGTTTGTTTTTACCACACCTTTTTGGTCATGGTTTTGGTCTGTTTTATGAGGTTTTGAACAGTATTTTTTTATTTTGAAGTCTATTCACTTCATGTTTCCTGTGTATTTTTAGTCTAGATCTAGTTTGTCTGTCATTGATTCTATGTGTGTCTTGCTTGCTCATGTGTTCCTGGTTGGTTTGTCCTTCCACGGATGTATGTGCATTTTCTCTCCACATTACACTTGAGCACATTGGTGCTTTTTTGACAGATACCATAAAGAGAACTGCTGAATATGGAGAGTGGAACAAGGGTAGATTGACAGGTTAAAATAAATGTAAAGTAAGAAGTTTAAATTTTACACGCCATTTTATCAATTGCAGATTCAAATCAATTGCAGATTTACAGAGATGATATGCAAGGACCACATGTGTTAGGAGCTTGAACAAGTGAGTGAAAGACAGCAAGACAGAGAAAGAGAGAGAAGAGCAGGTCGATGGAATCATGTCTGCATGGATGTATTGTTTTCTGTTTTGCCACAAGCTGACAGCATCACTTAATCCAGAGATGACATGTCGATGTGCGCTGATCATGTTCAATGAAGATCAACAATTAAGGCCCCCATGATGAAAGGCAAGATCAATCAAAGTGATAGTTTGCGGCTGATCCCCCAAAAAATGAATTATGAAGACTACGAAAGCATACAAAATGCTCGGTAGTAAATACATAAGCTGACGGGACACAAAAGTTTGAAATAATTGAGAAACTAAGATTTCTGATGCTTCACTTTAGGTCTAGAAACACAAGGATTTAAATCAGTCATATTCAAGGTGCAAAATGAACACTCACCAAGTGCATTAATATGAGTAAACAAGTTTTTTTGTTTTTTTTTAACCTGTCATTCTACACTTACTTACATTTTTGAACTACCGTTCAAAAATGTGGGATTAGTAAGATTTAAAAAAAAAAAAAAAAGTCATACATTTTTATTTAGATTTACATGGTTACACTGTTTTTATTTCACATAAATTATTTGTGTGGTTTACTTTACATTCAAAGTATCCTAAAAAAAAAAAAAAAAAATAGTTCCAACAAAAAATATTAAGCAGCACAACTATTTTCAACATTGTTAATAATAATAATAATAATATTATTAATAATAGTAAATCTTTCTTGATCACCAAATCAGCATATTAGAATGATTTCTGAAGGGTCATGTGACACATTGTGAAAATTGCAAAATACTGTTTCGTGGCCGTTATGAAATATTATTGTCAGGAAACTGAATTTACTCTCCATTGGCTCATTTGGCAACCTGGGTATATTGTAAGAGAGCATGCTAAAATGTAATGACTGGCTGTGGGTAACTCAATACATGAGAGTCAGCAATAAATCAAGACATATAGAGGTATATATTCAAACATATATTCATTCAGACACCTCAGAGAGAGCACTGTATATATATTGAAGGCATTCTGCCTTTTCAAATTTAGAAGCCTTAGTAATCGAGTTTGGTTATACTGATACATAGCAATAATAAAATAACCAGCAAATCCAGCCCAGTTTAATGGCGTTTTCACCGAACAATCCAGTGCCAAGGGCATGAAAGCTTGAAATTAATCCACTAAACATACATACACAGTATATGTATTTTTCACAGCCCTCATTGTCCCTTTTGACTGTGTGTCCTTAAGATTTATTCAAACGTTTGACTGTAGCACCTAAACTCTCCATTCATAAACCTCTTTCATTTAAAGCAGAGACCCAGAGAGGAGTTCTGTGTGAGTAATCTAAATGGCTTGTGTCACTAGAGCCTGAATGCAATATCAGGTCTGTTATTATAGCAGTGGCCCTCAGGAGGGAGTGAACTGGACCAGTCTGCATTAGAAGCATTACTGTTGCTCCTCATTCAGCTCTGACTGTGGAAGTTGTCGAGCCCTGCTGACAATTGAATTGTTTTGGGCCTGTAAATGAGAGTAAACTCTATTAGTAAAGGTTTTATGGGGCTAAATTCACCTGTCTACTCTCTAAGCCGCTGTTGCTATGGTTTATTTTAGTAGTGTCGTGATACCCAAGGCGCTACATGTTGTACGTGATGCCTTTGTCAGGGTTTTTAAGTGTGTGTGTGTGTGTGTGCGTTTAGTCGGGAGGCTTTCGGTTGGAGGTAGATTTTTGTTTCTTGCTGAAAACAAACAAATAAAAAAATAAACCAGGAAAGAGCGATTGCTGGGATCTTGTGTATTTTTTTTTTATCAGCAGGGTCCAAAATGAATACTCGCCAAGCGCCGAATGTGAGTAACAATTGACTTTGGCGAGTAAATAAAACTGGCCAGTTGGCTGGTAACTTTATTAACTTTTACCACAGTTGAAATTGTATCATCTAAGGTTTATCTATAAGATGCCCAAAGGCTTTTTTCCTCCAGAACTCCATGTGTGGAATATTCCTCGCATTAAGCCACCAAAATTGATAATATGAGGGACAAAGTCAAGATGCATCATGTTTTTGTGCAACTTTAGTGAGAAAATGAGGGAGATGCTGCAGGTGACAAATTCTCCTGCACTGTTGGTCAGAAACAAGGACAAAAATTATTTTAATAAATATAAATGTATATTATTTACAAAAAAAAGTGAATATTTGTTATTAAATTCATATATAATATTATATTGTATATTGCTATTTTATTTAAAAGAAACAATAAACACAACACACAAACCATATACATATTTGTGTATATATGTATATAATATTTTGGACCCTGTTTGTTTTTGTGTTTCAGTGTTTCTTTAAAAGAAGAAAAAACTTGCTGCATGTATGAATTGTGGACTCGCTGGCATGTTTGTGAGCACAAGCATGCTAATTTGAGTTAAGTTGTTAATGCACCGCTGATGACGGCTGACAGGAAAACCAAATGAAGCAAACTAAATACGCCAGTGTTGACCAAAAGACGAGAAGTAATACAGAAAATGAAAGCAAATTTAAAGCAAGGGACGGCTAGGAAATGGCAAGAAATGTGACGCAAAAACAGTGGAGTTTAATTCGGTACCCTGAGGGCGCTCATGTTGTGTGACAGGGGTTCACATGTAATCACTGTAAATGCTGAAGTGTTAGCTACACCCCACTGTTTCACCGCAGTGCCACTCTCACACCTCCCCTGCATGGCCTCATTACCCCCCTCCCTTACATACAGCCATTAACAGACACTCCTCCCTCCCCGTTCTTCTCTTCCACTCTCCAAATACACCACATTGAGATTAATTCTAAATAATCAGCTACATTTCTGTGTTAAGGCTATTTTTTTTTTTTTTATTGTACATTTACAATTTGGCTTTGTGCAACCCAAGGTTATAGTTTTGCGTTTAATCAATTATTTTTTAATTTAATTTTAATTTCAATTTAGTTTTAGATCATTTCAGATGTTGGTTTTTTTTCACTTTTAATTCTAGTAATTATAATTAAATATCCCATAATTAATAATATAATAATAAATATTAATAGGAAATAGTAATCATTATTTTACTTAATCATATTCTTCTAATTTACTATTAATAATATTAATTCCCAATTATTATATGATTAATTATGGGATGGTATACTACTACTACTTCTAATAATAATAATAATAATATATTCTTCTTATTATAAGTAGTAGTAGTATCCCTTGATAAGTAATAATTTTTTTTAACAATTTAATAAGAAGAGGACTAAAAATAAGGAGAAAAGTATAATAATATTGATGACAATAATAATAATAATAGTGCTAATAATAATAATATTAAATATTGTATATATTTAAAACAAACAAACAAATAAATAGTCTCAAGGTACTGACGAATTGATGTGATATAGTAAGAAAACCATATTTTTATATATATATGAATCAGAAGAGCCCTAGACAATGTAAATGACGAAATGTATCTTTTTAGTAATAGTTTTATCTCTAAATTTCTTAGAATGTTTAAAGCATTACACTGCATACATTCAGCAGAGTTAATAATACACTGAGTGTCATAATGCGCTAATGTGCGTGTATGCCTTTTGACGCACAGGTGTGCAGATCGTGATCAAACTTGAAGGGCATGTGAAATGAGCTGATAAGTGCTTCTTGATTTACTGGTGCTCACTGTGTGAAATCCACAGCGGAGATTGTGTGCAGTTAGAGTAGTTATCTGGATGGGATCAGCAGTGTCTACGACGGCAGAGGGGTGCGAGCGCGAAGTGCATGGGGTCTTTATGGGCCCTCTGGCTCACTGACCACAGGCCATTAACTCGCATAGAGCCCAGAGCCCGAGCAGCCGAGCACAGAGCGCGCTTGAGCCGTGACCCCAGCCGGGATCACCTTATTACTCCTGCACATTATGTCTCCCACTGCGATCCTTCTATTTAAGTGACTTCAGCAGGAAAAAAGAAGTATGGGGTGAAAGGTAGGAGAGTATGTGTGTGCGTGTGTTTGTGTTTAGGTTGGAGTTGAGATCTGGACAAAAAGAAAAGTTTCGGTCAAGTGATTTATTGGATGTGTCCACTTGTCTCGGGCTACTTGGAGGACAGATGTGGGATGGATGGACAGCATCTGAGGGAGGAAATAGAAAGGACAGGACACATGAATATAGAAGCAAACAGCGGCCAAGCTTAACTGAAGCTCAGGAGTGTTCCTGTGAGGAAAGAATTAGTCTGGCTCGTGTGTCTGAGGGAGAGATGGAGGGAGAGGGAGGAGTGAAAATGGAAGTTGATTTACTTTAAGAGCCACGTTACACTTTACAGGCTGCCCCGTAAAACTTCACATGTTACAGGCCTCTATAGGGACATCAGCTAAAAGTGTGCGGCTCTCGCTGCCACATGTTGCTGCGGTCAGGCCAGCGCAGGTAGCATTCATCAGCTCCATTCTGAAACATGAGGGGGGCATTATCACTAAGATTTATGATGTTATTTATAATAACATGAGCATTCATCCAATACAGTGCTTAGTGTACAGAGTTCCATATGTTTCATTTGATAAAAAAAGTATGTTAATTGTATCTGCAAAGCACTTTTTGAATTAAATTACTCTAAGTAATGAAAAAAACATTGCATCACCTTACATATTAAAAAGAAATACGGATGGATGGATGGATGTATGTATGAACGGACGGATGTTGTGTAATTTCTATTACCCATCCCATCTGAATGCCTGGGAGTCAAGTGACAAGAGTCAGACTGTTCTGGGCATGTGCCAATTTTCCCCTAACTTCTTAATCAAGTCCGTGATGTCAGATTTGCTTTGTCTCTCACATGTTAATTCAGTTGTTAATGGAAGCTGAAGTTGCAAATGTCCAACAGCTCAAATACACCGGTACAAGCCGTCAGAAATGTGCACACATCAAAACAGAAACATGCGGATGTGTGACAGTTAGTTTCCCAAGTCAAAGGCTGTGCTCAACTGGGCTGTTGATCAACAGTGCACTTTGACATTATTTACTCAATTGCACTCATTCCTAACTCATATAGTCTTATTTCATTATTATTTATTTTTAGTGGAACACAAAATGAGAGTATGAAGATGCTTCACTGCTACAAAAAAAAGAGACAAAGAAAACACCAGAACTAAAAAAGTTCTGATCAATGAACAAGTCATCTGATCTGGTTCAAAAAAATTGGAATGAATGATTCTTTCACAAATCAAACTCTTCAATGACTCACTGATTCAGTTGCAGTGGTTGTTGAATTAACAGCTCACTGGAGATTATCAACACTTTTTGTGGTGTTTTTCAGTGTTTTCTTTGAATTGTTTCAGAAAATGTTCCATAAAAAAAAAAAAAAAAAACGCAGAAGAAAAAGTCAGTCAGGTCAGGTTTGGAACGACATGAGGACGAATAAATAATGACAGAATGTTGTTGTTTTTTGAGTGCACTATCCCTTTAAAAAGAAGTTACTGTGTTATGTGTGATGTTTAAGTCCATTCAGTGTTGAAACACTGTATGTGTGTGCGTTAGCAGTGGGGTTTCGGCGGACAGTGTGTGTAGGTACTTTAGTTTTACTGCTGCTCTGATTTCTATAGGGCCCAGGGGTGAAGGCCAATGTCACGGACATTTCACAAGCACAGCTGATTTATAGTGCAGTCACTGGCTTTTTTAAAACATGGCCAGACAAATCCATGTTTTCCTCCCGCTTTCAGGGTTTACGGCCCCCTCCGAGCTTCACCTCACTCCTTCCCCGGCCCCACCATCAACACCCTACTGTTCACATTACAGCACAGTTAGTTTGCCCTATGGACCGCCCGTTTGGAAAACACACTCCAATGCCCTGGAGTCAGTGTGTTTATCCTAATCCTTTACCCCCTGCGTGCTTACTGAGAACACAGGAAGTGTTGCTATCAGTCACGGATGGCTACGTCACACACATACACGGCGTCTTAACACACACCTTGCATACTTCACCGCACGTCGCGCAAATGAAAAAACATTTCACTGTAAGCGACTCGTGTTGAAATGATCTTCAGAGACAGGAAGTAAGCGATTAGATTATCTGTTTAAAAGATAAACACAGGAGCCCTTTCATTAACCTAATGAAGACAAGTCAATTTACAATATTTTTAAGAAGACAAAAAAATCGGAAACGGACCCCAAAGGAAAACGATCATGCAGAGAGAGTTTCTCCAGGTTTAAACAAATTGTGCGATACCCTCCGGTTCAAGCCAGTTGACATCTACCCTCAGCGTGAACTCTTCTTCTTTTCTGCTCTTCTATCTCATACACCAACAAGCTTTCATTAACTATAATTAGCTGCACACAGTCTATGCATCTCCAGTGAGCTGAGATAGTGAGACAGAGAGAGACTCAGAGGAACAACCTCACTATAGAAAAGGGCAGACACAGGAAAACATGGCTGCCACAGGAAGAAAGCTTGTGTCAACACTGCGATCAAGGTAAATTGAGACCGACCTGCCGAATACATGAAGTACACTGATATATGGATAACTTTTTACCAATAAATTAAACAGAAAAACACATTAAGGGCTCTATTTTAGTGATCTAAGCACATGGTCTAAAGCACAGGGCGCAAGTTCAATTAGGGCGTGTCCGAATCCACTTTTGCTAGTTTAACGAAGGGAAAAATGGATTGGAATGGTTATATTACTTATTTCGGGTTGAATGGTGGTCGTTTCGCACCCCCCTGGTGCCCGTGAGCGGAAAATACGCACTTGCAACTTTGAGCCGGCGGGCCGCCGGCCGCCGCGTCAGGAAGTCTCGCGTGATATCAGGTCTCGCGATGTAAACAATTGCTTTACGGCCAAAAGAAATCTGCTAAAATGCTGTCATTATTGCGCTCCCTCACGCTGTCCGAACCCGAATGAAGAAGACGTTTTAAAGAATGACCCATCTGCTTTGATGTCGTTGATCTACTAGCCTCTGGAGAATCACCAACGAGTTTTTACAACAGTGTTGTCAAATATCTATTCCGAAGCTGTGGGGGGAGCTCTAGAGAGAAACCTGCGAGCAAAAAGCGAGAATACAGCGAAGAAATCCCGAAGCTACTGAGTGCTGCTTTAATGAGTAATGGGTGTGTTTTGGGATTTACATGCGTTAAACTAATCAGAGTCTCATCTTCCATTCTCTTTAAATGCCAGTTGAGCTCGCACCATGACAGATTCGCTATTTACATGACGGAATTTGATAGTGGAAAGGCTGAAGCCGTCTCCAGAGGCGCACATTACTAACATCTTTAAATAGCAAAAATATTACTAACATCATTAAATAACAAAAACATATATATATATTTATTCATTGAGTTTAGACCAGGTTTCAGTTGGTCAATGGCACAGTCTATTTCTGTTGCCTCAAAATAGCAATGTGCCAACAATGCGCCAGAACACACCTCGTTTTCAGACCAGCACGCCCATTGGTGCACAAATCGGTGCAAATACATTTGCTATTTAAACAACGTGGCGCAGGACATGAAAATGATAACTGCATCAGACTGAAACTAGCAAAAAACATTGCATTGCGCCTGGTGTAAGATAGGGCCCTTAATGGGTTAATAAACAAAACTCCTCATCTCATTGGACAGCTGTGTGGTAGCACAGTGTGTGTCTTTATATTTAAATGTTTTAATTGCTACTTTCTTTGTTACTCTGCACCAGTTTTTTTTTACTTAAATGTATTTTTGATTTTGCACCATTGATATGTCATTTTAATACAGTAGCATTGCAATACATTATTTTTATTTGACTTTCTTCTACACTACCATTCAAAGATTTGGGGTCAAAAAGATTAAAAGAAAGTAAAAATAAAATAAATTAATAATTGTATTTAGCAAGGATGCATTCAACTGATTAAAAGTGACAGTAAAGATGTTTAAATTTGTACAAATTTGTTTTAAATAAATGTTATTCTTTTTAACTTTCCCTTCATCAAAAATATATCATAAAAAGCAGCACATGTGTTTTCAACATTCATAAGAAGAAATGTTTCTTGAGCTTTTAGAATGATTTCTGAAGGATCATGTGACACCGAAGAGTGGAGTGATGACAGCTAAAAATTCAGTTTTGCCACCACATGAATGATTTACATTTTAAAACATTTAAATAGAAAACAGTTATTTTAAATTGTAATAATATTTCACAGTGTTACTGTTTTTACTCTATTTTGATCAAATAAATGCAGATTTCTCACTGACTCCAAACTTTTGAATTGGCAAACCTTATGTCAAAGCAAATGTCCATTCGTTTTGTCCAACCAATAAAGAGCACTCAATTGAAAATTCAGAGGAATAGAGAGAGACATAGAGAAGCTTTCAGGAAACACTGAGAACACAAACCTTTGTCCACCCGTTTTAGTTGCACTAACTGAGGTCTGGGCCAGTGTTAGTGAGGTCATGAAAGGTAAAATGTGAGGGCACAGTCCAGGACCTGAGAGAAAGCAGACTATGGTGACTCCTAGAGGAAAAGAGAAATGAGGTGGAGAAATACACATAAAATATAAACATCCATGTGTTTCTTTCTTTCTAAGGGCTCTATATGCACATCAATGTTTTGTTATGTTATAGTGATCTAATCAGTATTATGAAAACAATAGGCTAGGTGTCCAAGTTGTTTTATTTCCTTGTCAAAGTAGAAAATTAATTTCATTAATGAATGTTAATAATATAAGTGTGCCTTTATTTCTTTATTATAACAAAGTTATGATATTGCATTATCCCTCACAATCCACTTTCTTTATATGGGGACCAATTCACTCTATTAAAGGGTAACTCTCGCCAAAATGCAACCTAAGGTCTTTTTGTTAATCTACCCAAGGCAAACTTTCGTTTACAAGCATAATTAGGATGGAAATGTAGTAGGCTACCTCTGAAGAAGAAGTACAAAAAGATTAAAGAAGAATAAAATAAAAGAGAGCGCTAAAGTGATTGCTTCTTTAACAGTGTATTGATTCTGAATGGCAAATAATAAAAACATACATGTATAACAGATGCTCAGTACATTACATTATCAGTGTGCATATAACACTTTTCTTATAAAGTAATGACTAGTTGTAAATATAGGTAACTTCAAGCATGTCTCATCACACTAGAGACGTACGGCATTTACAACTGGCAGTGACACTTGTTCTTTACAAAGAGAAAACACATTTTCAGACTGAATATTTACCCGAACCCACTAAATGACAGTATGAAATTGATGACAACAATGCAGCTGAGATATCAATTGCATGCTCATGTCTAACCAATGTTCACTCCATCGTCCAATGTATTTCCTACAATAAAGTCACTTACGAGATTGATGAAAACTATTGAAATGCATAACTCAATTCACAGACATGAAGGAGTTAATTACCCAAATGTGCAAGTTTCAGATAACTCATAAAACTGAAACAACATCATAAACTCTTATACGTTCAAACAATGTTGACTTAAATAACTCTCTCTTGTGTATAGCGGGCTAACGCGCTAATCGCGAGGCATCCATGCTAACCATGTGCTCAGAAATGCTAACACATGACACACTATCACTAAACTAAAATGAACTACTTTCAATCCGTACAACTCATCAGTGTTGCATTAAACAATGTTACTACTCAAGACCGAAGTGTTTTAAGTTACCTGAAGAAGAAGTACAAAAAGATTAAAGAAAAATAAAATAAATGAGAGCGCTGCAGTGATTGCAGTGTATTGATTCTGAATGGAGCGTATCACGGGCGCGCGCCACATACCGAAGTGTGCGATGACGTCATCACGCTGGTATGCCAAATAAAAATAATTAAATGAATTAATGCACATAACGCTCTTACTTATTTCGTTTACCTAAAGCACAAATAAACATTCAAACAATATTAGCAATATCAAGAAAATAACATTGAACAATTCTATAATGCATTTGAAGAAATTAATAAACATACAAATCACTATATCACAGAAACGCCAGTTTTAAGTTTGACCGTATTTTCGTTCATTGTTTGTGTACACAGAGTTTACATTTTGACAGTCAAAAATAGTCGATCTCCGAATGCAAAATATCAGGGAGGAGACAGGAGAGTAAATATGGAAAGCTCCTTAAGCTTAGTTCCAAACAAATTCACGGATAATTTGTTGTTTTGTCGTTAGTGAAAATCAATATTGACCTTGTATTTGAAAAAAGGATCCTCATCATATAAGAAACAATACTAAAATTCAGAGTCAGTTCATTCGCATTCGGAGATCGACTATTTTTGACTGACAAAATGCCGGCGGACACAGCTACAGTGAGTTGTTCAAAATCTTTCTTTTTAGTAAACTCTGTGTACACAAACAATGTTCTCAATGCCCGAGTTCATGTGTAGAGCCCCTGGTGATACTTCGAGCAAAGTTTCATGTTGTGTCGAGCCTTCTTAGTGTTTTAAAAATAGTGATTTTTGATGCTATGATAGAAGTGCCATTCAAAAGGCAATTTGACCGAAAACGAAAATACGGTCAAACTTAAAAGTGGCGTTTGCCATTCTAATTATGCTTTTGAACAAAAGTTTGCCTCAGGTAGATTAACAAAAAGACCACATGTTGCATTTTGGCGAGAGTTACCTTTTAAGTTGCTTATTAGCTTGCATATTACTATCATATTGGCTTTTATTGGTAGGGCTAAGTTACTTATAAAGCACATATTAATGCCATATTTTACATACCTTAAACCTACCCAATACCTTAACCTAACCACTGCAACAACTACTAACTATTAATAAGCAGTAAATTAGTAGTTTATTGAGGTAAAAGTTGTAGACTCGTATTAATAGTGATTATGTGTTCCCCAAACTAAAGCGTGACCATATTATGTATAATCTTAAGAAAAAAGGAAATGTCTTGACTGAAGGAAGAAGTTAAATCAACAAAATGGCAATTGCATTTAATATATGTGTGATATGAAAAATATTATTATTTTATCATGCATTTTCTAATGTCTTACTATTGTAGAAAATTAATAGATGGAACTAAAAACCCATCCTGTAGTCTCAGTTAATTTATTTTTCAAAATAATGTAATTTTATAATATACTGAATGTTTGACACATTATTTATCTGACAGTACTAGTGCCAGGCAATGGAAACACAGATTTTACGAGGCAATGGAAGAGATAGGTCTCAAACATAAGCAAATACTTAAGACTCATCCAAAATAATTCCTTAATACATAAAATTTGTCCTGTTAGTAGCCTTTGTCCCAGTACTTAAAATTACTTGTCCCAAAACACATCAGCTCCACCATTTCAGATTTGCTCATTATTGCACACGTTTTATCTTCTCTCACCCTTTTCTTTCGATAAACTTATTCTCCTCCATACTCTAGGGTTTTAAATCCATCTCCATCCCCCTCTCTTTCTTTCCCTCTCTGTCGTTTTCTTTCTCTCAGCTGCCCAAACAACAAGGCCCGAAAAAGATTGCAGTTCATTTCAAAGCGCAGTGGATGGAGGCCTCATTTACGCGCTCCTGGCAACTCAATCAGCCCAGCCAGCCCTGATGAGTGAGTGACTAGTTTCAGACTGCCAGTCAATATGTGTCTGCCGTGATAGAATGTCGGCATCTTCACCTCTCTCTCCTTCTCTATCTCTCCTTTTTTTCCCCTCGTCTAATCAATGTTATCAAAATGGAGGAAAAGGGAAAAGGAAAAACATTGAGACACAATAACTATATCTCACTCTCACACCAACAAGAGAATCACATTAACCTGATCCAGACTGTGAGTTATATTTGTGAAGAAAACACATGTGAGAAGGTGGTGATGATGATTCTCTTTTGCTGTCTTGTTTTATAACTTGAAAATGTTTGACCCAATTAGATGCCATAGTTTATATTATATTATATTATATTATATTATATTATATTATATTATATTATATTATATTATATTATACTGTATTAATTTTATTAATATACTTCACTGTATTTTTCCTAAGAAATATTAATGCCAAAAAAAATAATATTGGCAGCCAAACTATTTCATAAGAATTTGTTTTTAATAAAGATTTTTTATCCATTATGATATAACATTTTTTTTTTTTTTACTTTATCCCTTTCAATTTCATGAAATTGAAAACATGACTAAGATGTGCATTCAAGTAATTGTATGTATGAATTAAATTTTTTTTATTTATTTTTTTTATAAATCAATAGATTTGTAAGGGGAAAAAAATGAGAATGCCACATTACTGACCCCCTAACACCCGTCTAGAATCAGCAGGAATACATGGCTGGTATTAGTAAAAAAAAGTAACTTTCTATTTTTTTTCTCTCTCATTTTTTTTTCTTTTAGCGCTGATACCTCAGTGTGTGTCTGTCTTATTAAAACACAGACTCTCTCTCTCTCTCTCATGGCCGACTGGGCTGGAGTGTCCCCAGTGTCCTCTATTACCCAGCGCCCCACTGAACATGCTCTGCAGTCTGCTGACCTCCTGCCCTGCCTGTCACCCTGATGGCTACTGTTATCCTGGGCTACTTATTTCACCAAAACGGCCTTTTGTTCCTCCTTGTATTGAAAACATCAAGCCAAGCCAATTACAGGCATAAACAGACCGGTCATTTCTAGAAAGGTGAGTTTGTTTGTTTGTGTGTGTTTGTTGGGGGTTGGGGGTTGGGGGGGGGGGGGGGGGTTGTTTTGATCTATCGAATCAGTCTTTGAAATTGACAGAAAAAGAAAGATTTCATATGGGAATTCATTGAAAATTAATTTCGGCCACTGATTATTTGCATGTGCTGTCTGCATTGTTTTAGCACCAGGTTCACTAATTTCTTGCAGAGACACTGAAAAATACAATATTAACAACACAGTTAAAGAATCTAAAACAGACTACAACTTTATAGTCATAAATGATTTCAAATCTTTTTAGGTTCATAAAATACCGAATTCATGCTATTAATACGTTGATTTGTTGTGTTTAATCCATGAGAATAATTAAATATGCGCAATGCCATCATATCAACTCAATTCAAAACTCAAAAAAATGTATTAATAAAATTGTACCTAAAATTATCACTGTGTATTTATCTGCCTATTAACCTTTAAATGCACGATACATGCTTTGCCAATCATTATTATTACATATTCAGGTCTTTACCGTATCTATATCTAACACGGATGGATCTCTACCTGTCACGATAATATAAAACTCTCCTGATATTGCAGTAATAATTACAGAAGAATAAAATAAAGCATATTTTGTTGCCTTTTGGAGCTTGTAAGAGTTCAGTTTGAGATGTTTTAAAGCTATACCATCATCACTGTCCTCTTCAGAGCTCATTTCCCAGTACATTCAGCATCTGGCTCATATTCACAATCTCAAACATATTCTCAAAACTATCATTTTCAACATCTTCAAAATCAATATTTTGATTGCTGACAGCTTCTTCACCAGATCCACCATCAAGTGACAGTGACACTAACGAGTTCAGTACTTGCTCTGCAGTAAATCGATGAATTTTTGTTGTGCAGAAAAAATATACTTACACTGTTACACACCTCGGGTCGTTAGCGACCCTATATAATTTTTTACAAAAAACGAATGGGAAAACAGGCATTCTGTTATATAAAAAAATAAAATAATCTTGTTATATTGTTTATAATGAATTGATTGAGGAATCCTAAGAAGGTTGATGTCTAACTTCAAGGAGGATGAGAGTAGTGAATGAGTTATGTTGGTTGTTAATTATTTCCATACACCTGTTTCTCTTCAGTTGATTACCCTTCATGTGTACTTAAGTTCTTTTTGTTCAGGGTTCGGTCTCGTTTGTGTAGTGGTTGTAAGTTATTTCCAAGTTATTCTCCTGTGAGTTTCTCTTGGATTTTATCTAATAAAAATGGTTTTATGTTTTAGATGTCAACTTGTACGCTCCCCTCGCTTGAATAGAAGTGATTGGTTTATTGTTGTCCATATTGTATTATATCCAAAACTACAAAACCTAAATGTAAGCATTTCATACAAACACTTTTGAATTCTAATTAAATCATGCTGGACAATTGCACCAATGTATTTACAATACATAAAATTCATTTATAATTTATTTTATATTATATGTTATACTCTGAACATGCATAACTTTGAAAGAGTTTACATTACTCCATATTAAAATGATTTCACATACAGTGATGACATCTTGGCAAGAGTGGGTGTACGTGCCCGCCATCCTCTTGCAGTGGAAAATGCAGTTCACTGCCTAATAAATCTGCTTTACCGCCCAAAGGTCAGCAGGAAGCATTACAGAGTCTCTGCAATGGCGGGATTCGTCTACAAAGCACATCTCCTCACTCCTTTTCCAAGGATCACTGAAATTTATAAGTTGCTGAACAAGTACTAAAGGCCATTAAAAGCGTAGCTGGAATTTATGTGAGGCAGAGGTGGAAATTATATAATTAGGGGGCTCAAATAATTTTTCAGTCGGATTCTTCTCACAGACCTTTAAGTTTAATTGGGTGCTAACGGCAGCTAGGAACCAATGATGACGACAGACACGGGAAATAAATCAGGGGGAAAAGTCAGAGGTCGCACTTATACATGAGGAAGACATATGTAATGAGGAGGAAGAGAGAACGAGGCTCTTCACGTTGTTCTCAGATACTTTTTAAGGTCTATGTCTTTTAATTGCTTGACCTCTTTGTCAATTTGACCTCTTCATGGACTTACACACCCATTTAGTGTTATGTAAATACCGACTTGTCTTTTACATCGCATCCTAACCAGGCACGTCATGACCAGCGACACTGAAAGCAAACATCTCAGCCAATCAGAACTGTGTGTGGGCGGGTTCTGTCAAGCCTCGCATTGCACTGCTGAAGATTGGAAAGCTGCATCCCCAAATTATGCATACGTTGCGCAGTTACATTGTACATTATGTACTTTGCCATCTGAATTTTTTAACAATAGTGACATCTCAAATGAAACACATGGAAGCATTTGTTGTTGTTCATTTGAAGGAAATGACGTTTCAAACGCACTTGATGTGTTGCAGCTAGCTTTAGCACACTTAGCCACTTCTGCTACAACAAAATGGCAAAAAATAAGAAAAAGTAAATCATATACCTTGTGCATGGCTTATGTGATGCTTCTTCAGATGGCATCTTCACAAGATTTGTCTTATAATATCAAATGTTTCCCAACTTTTATAGTCAGTCCAGGTTTAATGCTTGAGAAGCATTAGCATCAGGATTTTAGTCCAATACATTTCCAATGTGGGTAGAGCTACTCAAGACAACTCTACAGAAATAGTAACCATGCAACCGATAAAATGTAGTGTTGCTTTACCCTGGGAATCCAGAGTTCTCGCGAGAGCACAATTTGAATTTGCTCTGGCATTGTGTAATGATGCTCATTAACTATGCCCATGTAGCCGAGCTGCACCAATCACGTATCTGATTTAGGCGAGCTAAAGGACGACAGCGCTGCGATGTTGAAGTCATTAGTAAACATTGCAAGATGGCTATGGATGAACACCAGTTGTTTGAAATGGATTTGGCTGCTACAATGAACGAGTTAGACTTGGCTTTTTATCTAAAAGAGGAACAGAAGACGGCGCTCGAATCGTTCAAAAAAAAGAAGGACGTTTTTGCTGTTTTGCCGACCGGATACGGCAAGAGTCTAATCTACCAGTTAGCTCCGCTGGTAGCTAAGCGTATGGGGCTCTGGATACGTCACCCTGTGTATTGTTGTGATTGGTCGTAGTGTTATCCAGTTGCGTGCAGTGAGATTTTCAAATGCATGCTTGGTGCCGCCCCTCGAGTAGGGCGATTTTCATTACTCAATGCCAGGACCCTTAATCTTTCGGATTTGGGTCTGGATTTCCAGGCTAGTGTTGCTTATTGGTTGAAACAGAAACTTGTGCTGAATTCAGAATAGCACACTAGCATACTACTTTTACCATTTCTGCCAGATATATATATATAGTTAAAATACTTTTATCACCTGTTGCTTTGATGGGACATGTCTGACAGTTACCAAAATGGTTATCCATAAACAAAAAAATAAAATTAAAACAGACAAACTACTAAATAAATAAAGGCAAGATTCTTCAGAGAGAGAGAGAGAGAGCGAGAGAGAGAGAAGTCCCTTCATGTCTATCAAAGTTTTTTAATCTCTACTAGGAAAAACGGGCTGGTGTTCAATCAATCAGTTCCAGATTCACTTTTCATTTATTTATTTATTTTGGGCTGGTCCTCTACAGCAGTCTGCTTTAATAATACTCCCATCAGCAGATGCATTCAGCGGAGATTTCCAATTTATTTCTAATCAAGCTTTATCTAATATTCTCCAGACAGGCAATTAAAATTTCAGAGTACAACGAAAAGCCATTGCTCACTTTTTATTTTCTCCCAGTGTTCATTTAGAGTGTTATTTCATTAAAAACGCTCTCGTTGATGAGTTTGGTGCTATTTGTCGGCACATTTAATTACTATATTCAGCATCCTCTCCTGTTGAGAACCCACTTTTGCCTTTCTGTCTATTTAAAATACCTTTACGAGACAGCGCGTAGGGTCAAAAATCTACTTTAATTACTTAGACACCAAAAATGAATCTTTTCCACAATCAATTCCATCTTATGCATAATTGTCGAGACCAAATCTCTTTCTGCGTGTAGTGTATCAACTGTAATTTACTCCCACTGCACATTTTATCACCAACAGTACCTTGAGTGAGTATATATAATTGAATGAGTATAGCTGCTCCTATAGTTTATAGTAGGTCTTACACTAACCCCAGTTTAGATAGCATACAACCAGAAGGGTTCAATTGGAAAGGCTGAATTTTTCATTAAAAGTTATAATGAGATACTTCTAGTGAAACATTGTTGAGCTAAAGAAGCTACAGATTAGCTTTAGAGCACCATAAACAAGCAGCAGAGTGTTCACAAAACTTTCACTGTGGAGTAACCATATGTAGCCTAATGCTTTGTTGGATTCGCATCTGCTCAATCCATCATGAGTTATATATGGAGGTGAAATAAATTTAGCTATGTTTTAGCATTAGCATTAGCATTCTGACAGTCAGGTGGCAGTAGCATGTAAGCAGTTTCAAACACCCCCAAAATATCGTTCTTTGTTTCTGATGAGGTTATGTGCTATGTGGGTGAAGTTGTACTTCACACAAAGTTACATTAGGCTACATACAATACATTCTTTGATGCCAAAAACCCTAAAGAAATCCACAATAGAAGAGAAAATGCATTCAAAACAACAGAAGCTAGAAACTTTAAAACAAATGCTAAATCACTACTATCTAACTTGGGATCATTCTTATGCAATTTCACATTGTTTATAGATAAATGTCAAATTTACTGTTAATTTCTTTATGTGTAAAATGATTTAATATAAAACAATTCACCTTAAACTCTCTATGAACAACACAAAGGCTGCAAACATACATTGACAGCTGCTTAGCTTTGTTTACCGCTGCTAATACACAGCTAGCTGCTGTGTCAGTGACTCATTGATATGACCTTTAGATAATGCTCAAGATCCAGTAACACAACCTCAATATCACCAACATGAGACGTGAGGAGGTCTAAGGAGACCAACAATCTGAAAGAGAACACCTTTAACTACTAATATGATTGCAATGTTTCTGTCATCACAAAGAATCATGTCACTCAAATTGTTTTGTTTTTGTATGTACGATTCCTTTGGAACATTTATGAGAAAAATCTGTTACATTTAGATACAGGTCATTCTGCCTGCTGATATGTAGAATTGGCTGGTATTAACGACCTCTGTGATTAGTTTGCCAATAAACCACTCGCTTCTGTTCAAGTGAGGAGAGCGTACAGTTCTAATGTGGTATTGATTTGGACTTTTGGCTAAAAATGTATACACGATCACAATTGCTAATGAACCAACGTGATGTCAGAACCACATTTAAAAATAATAGTAATAATAATCTTAATGTGTGTGGGGAAGAAAGCCTTTTCTTTAAAAAAAAAAAATAAATAAATAAAATGTGTATCACAGAACAAACTAACATATTAGTTATACTTTAAAAAAAGTCTAATTCATGAATGAATGAATTTACTGCAACCAAAATCCTTAAATCAATAAAACATTGAACCTGGAATTTATTTATGAAAATATCTAAAACACTGCAATTATTTGCTCATAATATGGATGACGCTAATGAAAATAATATAAACAAATGCACAACATTGGATGTTTTGTACTTTTAAGGGTTATGTATTACTAAATATTAAGTATTCAGATTTATTTGCTGAAGTTGCAAAGACTGCTGTGAGGAAAATTCACATAAGTTCACATAAGACTACTGATAATTAATACACTTCTGGTACAGGGTCTTCATTTTGTTTAAATACCAAATAAGTGAAAATCAGACACCATAAAGTACAATAAATAATCAATATAATCCTGTTACTGAAAGGGCAATTTTGCCTACTTCATTGGTTGCGTCCTCCCTCTTCATACGCCCCTTTTTTAACATCTCAGGTAGTGCTGGTTGGAGGGCAGCCTCGTCAGACTGTCTCCAGGCCAATGGTGTTTAATCAGAGACTCTTTGATTTCATGCACTGCTTCACTTTCACTGCATCTGTCTTGCTTATGGCAAGACAGGGGTGAAAGCAGCCCGGAGCTTATGTGAAAATTGTGCCTGCAAGGGGAAGAGTACAATGCGTGCCAGGGGTACAAGATATTACAAGCAAAACACAGACTCGCAAACGCTCATACACAAACCCACACGCGCACATACACAAATCACGCCCTAAGTACTGCACGCTTCTCGCCTATTTAGGGCGACCGTGTCCAGCAGTGGATTTGAATATGCATGACTCTCCCAGAATCCCTTGCAGCGCAGCCTCTGTGCCTAGTGTGCGTTGGCCCACTCACAAAACTATGGAAAAACAAGCATCTCATTTGAATACTTTACCAGCATATCCTGTCATAGACGATAAATACTTAGCCATGAAAGGACATTATAATTTGGAAAACAGCAGGATGTAAAAAACAAACTTATCGTAATGCATACATTATATTTGACATCTGGCTACACATTACAGTAGGTGTTTACCACCACTAGTGTACTTGTAAGTATACTTATTAAATGAGACTTGAATGTGTTAAGATTAAAATATAGCTTAGTTTGATGTCAGGATTATTTTCAACACTGTGCTAAGTATATTTCGGATCATATCAATGACAGCCGTGTGAAACCGGTCAACGCAGGGTTGAGGACAAAGTCAATCTTAGCCCATGGCAGTGCATTCGATATTACTTTCAGATCAGCAAACGTCTTTTGGCATTTGGCAACATTGAAATATCGTCAGAATACCGCAGTTCATTTTGTCCCTGCTCTCTCACATGTCTGCCAGCTTTTCAAAACCAAACAAATAACCTGCACTTGATTGCTATCATTATCAGTGTTTTTAACTATTTAAACTCAAAATGTGTGCTTTTTCACTGTAAGTATGTGTTAATGTACAGTCTTAACATAGTTTATGCCTAATAAGCTCACAATGTAAATGATAATTTATCAGGGAAAGAATAAATAATGTAAGCAAAACCTGATCAAGCACACTTGGGGCCCTATCTTGCACCCAGTGCAATTGACTTTGTACCCCGACGCATGTATCATTCCTATTTTGCACCCGCGCACAGCAGACTTTTCCCTCCACAGACGTACGCTGGTACACTTGGGAATGAATTTGCGTTCCCGGGGGCAGTGCAGCGAAAATAGGAGGCGTGTTTCGGCGCAAACGTTCCCTGGTGCTATTTTGCAGTTCCAGCAAACATTCCGCCACTGACCACGAAAAACCTAGTCTAAAGTCAGTGGCACATTGCGCATGTTATTCATATGCTATTTTAAGGGCGCATGCTTGGCCATAATCAATGTAGCGTGTGCACAACGCGCATACACTTTGGTTCTCTCATCTACACAGAAGCAGCAGTATTCATTTTTGCAAATCATACATTATTGCAAGGAAAAATATTAACACACGAGGGAAATCATTGTTGTGTCCATGAAGATGTGAAAAAATAGGCATAAATCTAGCTTACACATTTACCCAAATTATTATACGCCTGTTTAACCGAAGCTAATTTGGGTGGGTTTCTCCCATCCCCAATGTCACTTCTCTGTGTTTTACGGCCCTGACGAGAACGTCGGTCTCCTCAGCTGTGAAACGCTCCTGGCGTGCGCCTGGCAAATCCGCCGTTATAATAGCAATCCGCCATGGAACAAGCGCACCTGCTCTTAAAGGGAATGTGATATGTCGCTCTGATTGGTTTATTTCACGTTAACCACACCTATGAATAATGAAGCTACTTCAGACCAACCCATTTTAGATTTGAGTCGGGCGCAAGAGTCATTTATCCCGCCGTTATAATAGCAACAGCGCCCAAGACCCGCCCACAAAGTTACTTGCGTTTCGCGCTTGATACTTGCGTTTCAGATCGTTAAAATAGGGCCCTTAGACTTAGAACCTGTTGTTCTTATTTGATATTTTGACTAATTGTTTAATGGCTTCTTTTTTACGCATGAAGGCCAACATCACTAGCCTGACTACGTCAGACTTCGTACTTCCGCTCAATTTCATTTCGCTTCTGTACTCAGTCTGAGACAGCTTCAGAGCTTTCTGTTTGCCACCGGTCTGGAAACAGCCGGGCCAATCAACGAACAGAGGGCGGGCTGAGAGCCGTGACGTACACGCTGATTGTACCGTGGATGCGTAGATTTACTTCACATAATCTGCAAAAGTCGTTCACAGCCATGTTCACTCCGGTATTTCGCTCGATGGTTTTGTTTTCGCATCATACATGTGTTTACAGTGAAAGTTAAATGCGGCTGAGCATGCGCATAACACACGCCATAACCAAACGTTATGTGATTGGCTTACGGGTAACCAATGATTTTAAACTTCAGACAAGCGCCCCCTAGCAAGAGAGAAAACACTTCTCTGTTATGCCATTCCAGACTCTGTCTACGAAGCAAAGTGAAGTAGCAGAGTCTGGTATTACCAGGCTACAACATCACTAATACCGATACCAATACTGTTGTCTCTATTAATATGCACATTCAATGAAAAACAGTTTTAGAAAATGAGAAGATACAATTTAGGATCAGTATTTTCTGTGTAACAAATCAGAAACAAGGGTGTGCTGGATCCAAGTGCAGACGGTTTATTAGAACCATACAAAAACGCAAAGAACTGAAAACAGAACTGAGCACCAACATTACAGCCATTGAAGGACAACAACTGACAATGAACACAGGAATCACTGGGGTTTAATTACACATATGGTAATAATAGACTAACAAGACACACCTGAACACAATCAGAGAACTAATCATCAAGAAAACTACAAAGGACTACAAAATGTGGCACAGGAAACAGGAAGAGAACAGGGCAGAATGCGAAAACACAAGGTACACAAGACTGGGAAAATGTAACAGAGCATCATTACAATGCCAGTCTCCCAAGTATTCATTCTTATGCACTCACACATGCATGTATTTTCCCACCCCTATAATAGCCTATTATGATTAAAAAAAGAAAAAAGAAAAAAAGAAAAAATACTGAATAGCCACAAAAACATAAAATATGACTAGTTTGTTTGTGGTAAAATAAAAGAGTGTAATGTCTATCATTTTAGTGCAAACCAAGTTGTGTACTTCACTTCAGATGCTTCTATAATTGCCAGTAATTAATTGATTAACAATGGGAGCTCAGGATATGGAGAAAAAAAAAAGCTTTAATCTTATGTCATATGGGTTCACCATGACAATTCCCACAACAGGAGTAGCCTACTATCACAATAAAACCAGGTCTCCAAGACAAAACACAACTGTATAGATGCCAAAGTTGTCACCACAGTTGTCAAGCCCTCACACTGAGAAGTCCAGCCAGGTCACACAAAGCGTGCCAGAACCCGAAGAGCGGTGCTATAAGCGGTGCTACGTCTGAATTTCCAAAAACACTAGCAGGCTAGCACTCCCAGGCCATCTCCTGCAGTCCCCGTGCAGAAGTGGCTAATTAAATACTAAGGTAGGAATAAAATCTTAATGAGAAACACAAGCTCGCAGCAGAGTTTGGCAGCGGCCAGCCAGCTCTTATTAGGTGTTCTCGCCCATATGTGATTGGGTGAAGTACCCATTAGCGCTGTCCCTAATGGAGCTCCCTCCATGTTAGCATTAGCCTGCTGCGACTAGCGCGCCCGCAATTTTCCCCCCAAAACTTGGCAGCCGAGCACTGAGGAGAGCCCCGCGATGAAATTTCTTCGCCTCTGTAAATATTTTATGCAAATGAAAATTTAATTCTTTGCTTAGTTTAAGCAATTTCCCCCTGTAAGTAGTGTGTCTGCAAAGGAGATTACAACATTTGCTGGTTTGTTTATAATTTAATTTTTTGATGTCAGGGCTGGCGGAGGCTAGAGACGGAACACCTGTGAGTGTTTATAATGTCCCATCTCTCTCACAGCTGTTCCTTTTCAAAACACCTCGCCAGTGTAATAATTTCATAAAATTTCATGATTTACCATCTGCTAGGGCCCAGCTATAAGCACATGCAATAAGCAATTGTATGGCGCTAGGCCCAGAAAGGTACAATAACTGTATATTTTAACTTAATAGCTTTTCCGGGGCATGCAAATTTCCGCTCGGCAGATTGTTGGGATGCTACGGCGTACGCCAGCTTACCTAGCCAGTGTTATTTAGTTTTTTTTCTCTCTCTCTCTCTCTATTCTCTTGTGCTTTATCTGACGTCCACAAACACAAGCTCTCTGTATTTCAATACACGTTTGGCCCACGTCAAAATCGAGATATCAAACTCGAGAAGAAAGAGGGACAAGGTAGGAGGCGCGTGCGGATCATTTCCTTTTTAGCATATAATGTCTGTGCATTTGGGTAATTAAAATGATTACTACAACAATTAAAGCAAGTAATTAGAAACTAATTACACTGGCATTTTTTTGTGATTACAGGAGCAGATGAAAATAGTGCTCAAAATTAAATTCATTGCATATTCATGGAAATGAAATTAAATAGTGCTGGGTGAATGAGATAATAGGGGCGGGAGGGGAGGGTGGGATTCGGAGGTTTGTTCTCTAGGAACAGGCTGTTGCTAATGTTTCCAGACGACATTTTGCTAAATCAGTGATAATCTTTTAATGGCCTTAAAAGGAGTTAATATTTGGAAGACAGTCAAAAGCATTGGGGGTGTATTTCTCTCTCTCTCTTTTTTTTTTCTTTTATCAATTCACTCATTCTCTCACCCGCTCTCAGAATGATAAAACCTACCAGATGTGGCACAATAGAAAACATTTAATCATTATCTAGTCAAATGGAGCTGGAGAAGAAGGGGCTTCCTTGCTATCTCTTTGTTGCTCTATGCACAGCTATGGATTAAATTAAAGAATTGCAGTCATTTTTCCATCTCCCCCTCTCTCTTTTGCCTTTTCCATCTCTCTCTCTCTCTCTCTCTCTCTCTCTCTCTCTCTCTCTCTCTCTCTCTCTCTCTCTCTCTCTCTCTCTCTCTCTCTCTCTCTCTCTCTCAAGCACCTTCATGCCTTTGGCTGCTGCCATGATCATGTAATGAGATTCTTCAGATTAAATAGATTTCCTGTTAAACTCGGGGCTCAGCAGATAGGGTGTCAAGAATGAATGGTTATTAACATTTAAATATATCACAGAATAAGAAAGAGTGAGGGAAGCAGTGCTGGAAGATGAGAGGAATAGAAAGAGATACTAAGGAAGGACAGGAGTGGCAGCAAGAGGGGGGAAAACAATATGAATATTTCATTGTTGTTGGAACACGGTGGATTCTGTTTCGTCTGCCTTCTGCTACACATTCCTGCAAAAAAATAAAAAATAAAGTAATAATTAAAAAAGCAATGATGACACGAAACTAATTAGAGAGATGAAAGTGGGCCGTATTTACCTAAGGGTAATTAACGAGTTGTATTTATGTTGACCTGCACCATTCACCTGTATGCTGCGCTCACAAATATACATTTTTATACTATATTTACACACATTTGAACACAAACAAACTGGGTTGCCAATTATAGCTGAGGAAAACAAGGGACATTTCTGTATGCCAATTGAGATTTATATAAAATATTGGTGGCAGGTGACAATAAACCACATTGAAAAATGAAAGAAAAAAAAGTTACAGTGCACATCTGCAGCTTTGAACTGTGTATAAAAAGAGACTCTTCTTGACTGAATTAAGAGAAATACAATCACTTCGATTTGTCATATAAATAAATACATTTTAATGTCAGACTATAGCATCACGCCATAATGGACAAATTAATTTATATTTTTAGGTTAAGAATATTTCAAGATTGAACAGACTCAATTAATTTTTTAAAGGGATAGTTCACCCCTAAATGCTTTTTTATGTTGTTCCAATCCTGTATGAGGTACTGTGTGTGTGTGTGTGGGTGTGGGTGTGGGTGTGGGTGTGTGGGTGTGTGGGTGTGTGGGTGGGTGGGGGTTCGGATATAGCCCTACATTATGGGGAAAAATGTCCCCAGAAAGATGGCAATAGCCAAAATCCTTGTCCTTGTGGACATTTTTTTGGTCCCCATGAGAAAAAACAACAACTTAAAAATCATACACAATTATGTTTTTTGAAAATGTAAAAATGCTGAAAGTTTTTTGTGATGGGTAGGTTTAGGGGTAGGGCTAGTGTAAGGGGATAGAACATACAGTTTGTACAGTATAAAAATCATTAGGTCTATGGAAAGTCCCCGTAAAACATGGAAACCCAAAGTGTGTGTGCGTGTGTGTGTGTGTGCGTGTGTGTGTGTGTGTGTGTTACTCCCCCAGTGGGTGGAAAAAACAAAACATACGATTATCTACATTTTTCACACACACACAAAAAAACATTTTTGTGTGTTTCTACTGAAGAAAGTCAGTCATACAGGTTTTGAACCACATGAGGATGAGTAAAGGATGATACATTTTTCCTTTTTGAAAGAACTATCCATTTATGTTGTATTTATATTTATATATTTTTTAAATGATTTATTAATTATTTTAGAATGATTATATAATACTTGTAAAAGTCAAATGTTCAACTCAAAGTATTCTCAGCTGTTTGGCTTATTACATTACAAGGTAAATTTTGTCCTTTATGAATTTCATATGGAACGCAATTCTATTATTTATTTCAATTTTGGATGATTCCATATTATAAGGGAAGGATGGCAAGAGTAACAAACAGATTTACACAAACACACACTCACTTCTCTCCCTGTGCCTCCCTCTCTCACACCGCTGTCTCTTCCTCCCTCTCTGCCGTAGATTATTACACAAGATTAATAATGTAAATTTCACTGCCTGGCTTGCCTGAGAAGACCATGCTTTCAGAAATGGATGGCCCAACCATCCATCACCTCGTTTTTTCCAACCCTGTCCTTTTTCATTTTTCACCATTCCTTTAGAAAAAAAAAGAGAGAGAGGTAGAGAAGAGACTAAAGTAAAGAGAGAGAGAGAGAGAGAGAGAGAGAGAGAGAGAGAGAGAGAGAGAGAGAGAGAGAGAGAGAGAGAGGGAGAGGGAGAGAGGATTGCACTTGAAATGACTGTCCAATGTGACTGGACTGTCTGGCTAGAGGTTAGTGAGAGGTAGAGGCAAGAAATAGATGACAACCTTAGGCCAGAGGTCTTCAACCTTTTTGGTGGATAGAGGCTAGGAACAGGGACCCTACATCTTGTATAAAAGAGAGTGTCACATTTTAAGCATTTTAAGCATTTTTTTAATTTAGGGTGCTTAAAAAAAAAGTAAAATCTTGCATTTATCATTTGAACTGATTTACAGTCATATACATGTACATTTGTACACTAGGAAAAGTTTTTATTAAGGAAATAATACTTGTTTTAGCTAGAATGCAATAAACTGATCAAAAGTGGTGGTAAATTAATTTATAATGTTGCAAACAAGTTATATTTCAAACAAGAGCTGTTCTTTTAAACTTTCTAATAATTTTTCAGTTTCCACAAAAATATTAAGCAGCACAACTGTTTTCAACATTATGATTAATAAAAAAAATTGTTTCTTGAACACCGAATCAGCATATTAGAATGATTTCTGAAGGATCATGTGACTGGAGTAATGGCTGCTGAAAATTCAGCTTTGCCATCACAGGAATAAATTACATTTTAAATTATATTAAAAATACAAAACAGTTATTTTAAATTGCTACAAAATTTCACATACAGTTTTGAATCATATTTTTGATCAAGTAAATGCAGCATTGGTGCATTTGTTCAAATGCAAAATGTTAAAAAAATATTTGAACGATGTGTAATTTAATTTTTTTAATGTAAAAAAGTTTGAGCGACTGTAGTATATTTTATATTTAGTAACTTATTTAACTTAAAGTAATAGTTGATAGCATTAGTAATAATAATAGCATTCAAAAATTAAAACTGTTATCATTGGACACACACACACACACACACACACACACACACACACACACACACACACACACACACACATAAAGTAAAACGTTTTTACAATGAAATCCAATGTTGTTTTGGACCCCACTGACTTTCACTGTATGAACAGAAACAGGTGAAACATCCTTCAAAATATCTTCTTTTATGAAGATATTCTTTTATTTTTAAAAATCTTCTTTTATGTTCTTATCTTCTTATATCTTCTAGAAAGTAATATCTGCTGAATCCTTCTCTAAAGTACTATATAAGGTTTTGTAGTTAATATTTTGAAGTAGGCCTATGCAGCATTACAAGAGCAATGCATTTAAACTGAACCATCTACACAACTCCACAAGGCCTAATAGCAGTTTTGTATCCCGTCTCAAGCTTTTACACAGACAGAGGGGATGTCAAGAAGACACAAAATGCTAATAAATAAATATGAGTTTTAGTAACCATCACGGCTGCGGTTAGCGGTTAGTCCTCTGCGTTTAGTGCTTCCTGCCCTTAAGCAGATATGTATGATAAAACATCGAGTGAATAAATAAACAGTGACAGGACGATATCTGGATTTCATATCGAACGTGAAAATCCGTGGAAAATTGTCACTCAACATATTCATATGCGAAGTCCTTTTCTTCTCAGTCGGCTGAACAAATAATACCACAGATGGTACAAAGCGGCAAGCCGATATTTCAAATGAAAGGCAGATTTTTCCATAAGCCAGCCATGTCCATGGGCAGACAGGTGTGCTATTTACATAACACTGAAGCCTTGGCGGAGATCGCCTTCTGTAAGTAAATGTCACCCATCCCGTCTCATTGGCGGATCCGGCAGCTACACCACTGACATCCATCAAAATTTAGCCTGCTCTAGCCGCTGATGTATCTGTCTCGATCAACACCAGCGCAGGGGTGCAAATAGCACGAGGGATGTTTGTTTCTGAAAGGGGCTTGGAAGGAGCTGAGTAAATGTTGTTTCTCATAGCCTCTGCTGTCAGTCCAGAGAGGGGGAGCTCCCCTGTCCTTCGCCGGTTTGGATAGAAGTACACGTGGACGGATCTTGTCTTTGAATGATACAGATAAGCCGAACATGAAAGCTTGTATAGTCCGGACAATGATGTCAACCTGTCAGACAAACTTCATATCCATGAAAGCCGTTTAGCTGAAGGATACTGAGACATTTGAAAACCTTGTCAGTTGGAATAACACTGCGCATTTTTGAGGTCAGATCTATGGCCTTTGGTTATCGTTTAATCAAAACTCTCCCCGTTTAGTTTCTTAATAAATGGATACATCTATTCATTTATTTGAAAATACAGAAAAAATGCAATTCACACACACATTGACTTGACATTTTTCAATGAGAAGCATGTTTTTACATCTCTGAATTAGGATTCATTTAGATATTTTTGGGGTCAAAAACGTCAGGATGATTCATACCGTCCTGATGTCATTCATTTCATGCGCAAAATAAATAAATAAAATACAGTGAGGAAAATAAGTATTTGAACACCCTGCTATTTTGCAAGTTCTCCCACTTAGAAATCATGGAGGGGTCTGAAATTGTCATCGTAGGTGCATGTCCACTGTGAGAGACATAATCTAAAAAAAAAAAATCCAGAAATCACAATGTATGATTTTTTTAACTATTTATTTGTATGATACAGCTGCAAATAAGTATTTGAACACCTGAGAAAATCAATGTTAATATTTGGTACAGTAGCCTTTGTTTGCAATTACAGAGGTCAAACGTTTCCTGTAGTTTTTCACCAGGTTTGCACACACTGCAGGAGGGATTTTGGCCCACTCCTCCACACAGATCTTCTCTAGATCAGTCAGGTTTCTGGGCTGTCGCTGAGAAACACGGAGTTTGAGCTCCCTCCAAAGATTCTCTATTGGGTTTAGGTCTGGAGACTGGCTAGGCCACGCCAGAACCTTGATATGCTTCTTACAGAGCCACTCCTTGGTTATCCTGGCTGTGTGCTTCGGGTCATTGTCATGTTGGAAGACCAGGCCTCGACCCATCTTCAATGCTCTAACTGAGGGAAGGAGGTTGTTCCCCAAAATCTCGCAATACATGGCCCCGGTCATCCTCTCCTTAATACAGTGCAGTCGCCCTGTCCCATGTGCAGAAAAACACCCCCAAAGCATGATGCTACCACCCCCATGCTTCACAGTAGGGATGGTGTTCTTGGGATGGTACTCATCATTCTTCTTCCTCCAAACACGTTTAGTGGAATTATGACCAAAAAGTTCTATTTTGGTCTCATCTGACCACATGACTTTCTCCCATGACTCCTCTGGATCATCCAAATGGTCATTGGCAAACTTAAGACGGGCCTTGACATGTGCTAGTTTAAGCAGGGGAACCTTCCGTGCCATGCATGATTTCAAACCATGACGTCTTAGTGTATTACCAACAGTAACCTTGGAAACGGTGGTCCCAGCTCTTTTTAGATCATTGACCAATTCCTCCCGTGTAGTTCTGGGCTGATTTCTCACCTTTCTTAGGATCATTGAGACCCCACGAGGTGAGATCTTGCATGGAGCCCCAGTCCGAGGGAGATTGACAGTCATGTTTAGCTTCTTCCATTTTCTAATGATTGCTCCAACAGTGGACCTTTTTTCACCAAGCTGCTTGGCAATTTCCCCGTAGCCCTTTCCAGCCTTGTGGAGGTGTACAATTTTGTCTCTAGTGTCTTTGGACAGCTCTTTGGTCTTGGCCATGTTAGTAGTTGGATTCTTACTGATTGTATGGGGTGGACAGGTGTCTTTATGCAGCTAACGACCTCAAACAGGTACATCTAATTTAGGATAATAAATGGAGTGGAGGTGGACATTTTAAAGGCAGACTAACAGGTCTTTGAGGGTCAGAATTCTAGCTGATAGACAGGTGTTCAAATACTTATTTGCAGCTGTATCATACAAATAAATAGTTAAAAAATCATATATTGTGATTTCTGGATTTTTTTTTTTAGATTATGTCTCTCACAGTGGACATGCACCTACGATGACAATTTCAGACCCCTCCATGATTTCCAAGTGGGAGAACTTGCAAAATAGCAGGGTGTTCAAATACTTATTTTCCTCACTGTTAGCAAAACTTCTTCACTGCTTATTAATATTTGAGAAAACTTTGTCCGTAAAAATTGGTTTGCAGAAACTTTATTATATTTATGAAAAACGTAATATTTATATAAAAAAAGTTTTAACTTAAAGGGATAGTTCAGGATTTTAGACATGAATCTCTATAGCTTCCCCATAAGCAGTGTGGTGCATTGACCATGACTTACCCCCGACAGCGTCCTGTGAGCCGAGCTCCGGTCCAGTTTTGGTCAAGATGAAATTAGTCCGGCAAGTTTGCTGGGGTCACGGCAATAAAGTTTTTTTTTTCTCAAATCAATATGTGTTCAAAAGAGTGATATATTTGCAGCACAAAACCGCTGTCTATGGAGAGGTCAGACCTCGTAATGGCTTGGCACTATTTTCTTCCCCGTCATATCACTGCGCGCTGCCGCTACCTACAGCCAGCTGGGAGCCGCGCACGTGTCACTTTGTTTACAGCTCGTAAAGAGAACGATAACATGTCTGACTACAGCAGCGACGATGACAACATTGACTTCGACACACAGCCAAAAGGATTACAAACTGATCGCTCTTGGTGAGTAGCTATGTTAGCTCGTTCGTGTAGCTGTTCTGAGCACGTAAACACTGCTGTAAACACTGCCGAACAACTGAAAAAGTGGTGTGCGCCTGCGCAGCTCCCAGCTGGCTGTAGGTAGCGGCAGCGCGCAGTGATATGACGGGGAAGAAAATAGTGCCAAGCCATTACGAGGTCTGACCTCTCCATAGACAGCGGTTTTGTGCTGCAAATATATCACTCTTTTGAACACAGCAAACTTGCCGGACTAATTTCATCTTGACCAAAACTGGACCGGAGCTCGGCTCACAGGACGCTGTCGGGGGTAAGTCATGGTCAATGCACCACACTGCTTATGGGGAAGCTATAGAGATTCATGTCTAAAATCCTGAACTATCCCTTTAAATATATTTAAACTTTATCATGATTCATGATTAAGTTGTGTACAGTCAAAAAAATATGTCATTGCTTTGTACTTGATGACTTCATAACATTATCGGAGCCATTGAATCTACTAATTATAAGTAACATTGCAACTACATGTCAACTTACTCTCATTGGAGTATTAGTAGACTGTAGTAGGCTGTTAGGTTAGGTTGGTAGAATAAGTTGACATGTAGTTGCAAAGTTACTTACAGTTAGTAAAATGTCTGAAGTGGATCGTCAAATTAAAGTGTTACCAAAACCTTTTCTTGAAAGTTTTCAAAACCATGTGAAACCAACATGAATACAAGAATGAAAATTATAACACATATTATGGAAGTAAAATTTGCAAACTTGCATAGATCACAAGCACCATGGCCCATGTGCACTAGCTGCTAAGCCACAACTCCAATCCTCTAATTTGTGATTAAATCATTATTAAAACCAACCCACTGAGCTGATTCAATGCTGGCTGAACAACAACAGATATGTTTGCAAAGCTTTCACCCAGAGGTATCCATTTTGGCTCCAAAACTTGCTTCTTCCTGCCTTTTCCTTCCAGCTCTGCATTATTTAAATGACACGTTGGCTGAGAGTGGATATTTTGTCCCTGGAGTTTGAAGGCGAGTGGCTCATCGTTCATGCCTGTGATTTCTGTATGAGCTCCGTGAGTGGGGCAGCAGGTGTGGCAGCGGCTGGGCCCCGGGTGAGGCCCCTCTCCCTGGCAACGCTTGCGGATCGGGCCCTGATGCCTAATGAGTAGGGTGTGTAGCCACTGGTCCTCTGTGAGAAGGGTTATAAAGCACTGTTGGCCTCCAGGATGGCAGAGTGCTCACTCCTCCATCGCCTCCTGGGCACCCGGAGAGAATGTTAGAATGTTTTCTTGGAATTTCAGAAATCTTAAGATGTCTTGTTAGCATACAGCGCTCAACATGTTATGCAATAAGCCATTCACTTTGCTTATGCAGAACCCCGCATTGCTGATGGTGCTGAACAGCTGAGGTCATTATGGTATCATAAACTAAATAATAAGCTTTGAAATTATCTGCAGCGTGGTATGCTGGGGCTATAGGTAATGTGTTATGCTGATTAGTGATTTGTGATTATGAGTGAACAGGACCCTGATGTATTGTATTCAGAAATATTGAGTGTGTGTGTGTGCGTGAAGCTTGACTGGCCCTGATTTCCTCCCAGCACTAAAAAGCTGTAGGAAAGAACAGATGGAGAGGCTAACCATGCAATTATCCTCAACTGCCCGATCATAACTGTTTGGGATGCGATGTGTTTTCATTATCCAAGCTGTAAACTACAGGGACAAGCATATTCTTTCCTCGGATTCAAAGAAAAACAGCCCATACTCACGAATGCACGGGAGAGTTAGTTAGGGTCAGTGTTAATAAGAAATACTACTCCTAATAGTAGCAACAATGATTAAAATCTACAACTATACAACTAAAAAAAAATATTTAAAAATCTTATGTTCAATTTGGAATTAAAACTGTTTTAATTGACAAGAATATTGGACTACTGTAACATTTAACATCTATGTCATCAGTTGGTGTTACAACACAACCTAGAGCTGCACGATTCTGGATAAATTGAGAATCACAGTTTTTTGTTTCGGAGATCATGATTCTAAACAGACGACTAAACAAAATAACATGTTATTTACTAGAGGTTATGACTAATGTTAATTGCTGCGGTCTATTAAAATGTTTAATGAATCTAAATGAAATATTAAAATAAATCGGTTTGAATTAATAATTCAATGACTCACTCATAAATAGGCTGCTTCCCTTGTTTCATTAATGGATGAACGAAGCTCTTGAATGAACGATTCAACGGATTTTTTAACAGTCACTTGTCCCTACCTAGTGGCTTAATGATGTAATCGATATAATTGTTATTTGAAGCGCCATATTACTTTCAAAAGGTGACTTTTACTCCAAAGGTGATTTACTCTATTATGATGAACATCAATGTTTATATCCGAACGATAAACTTTTATTATAGTTCTTCTGTGAGAATATGAATATTTGTAACACAGAAAGAACAGTACTGTCAGATTGACTGTTTTGAAATGACTGTAACCATACATAACAACTGCTCTCTCTCTCTGGCACAGCGGCAGCGAAGACACAGATTTGAATGTTCCGGTGAGATTTTGTCAAAGATTTAAGGCGAATTGTCAAATAGGAATGAGATCATGTGAGTGTTTGAATCGAGATCGCGATCTTTTTACGATTAATCATGCAGCTCTACACCCTAAAGGGCCCTACACACCGGGACGAATATCGGCGCGCGTTATTCGGCAGCATTTTTCAACGCGTTTTTTGTGTTCACACCCAAGCGATTTTCGCTGACGATGAGCCGAGTGAACATGCAAATTCATTCCCTGACATTAGATGGCGCTTAATGTAAAACAGAAACCACTCCATAACAGTTCTCTTTTATCAAGATTTTTGTAATCGCTGTCGCGTTTGTCATATAGTTCTTTATGTTCCGACACCAACGAGACCAGCAGCTCTACAATCATCTTGCCTTGCATCTTCCTCGTCTTATTTCTTCCTGGCAGTGTAGACGCTACTTGGTGTATATCTTCTTCGCCGTTACGTATGTGTGCTCGGCAAGACCGTTTTGTGTTTGAGCGCCCCCAAGTTGTGTTTTACTGTAACTTCAGAAGCTCCAGACACGTGAGCAAAAGCACCAATCTCATTGGTCGGATAGTTTTTGACGCGGCGCGTCAAACCAAAAAAACTAACCCGAGGCGTTTTTTAAAAAATGACGCTTTTACGCGTGCCGTTTTTCGCGCCGGTGTGCACACTCACATTGGCGCCCTTTGTTTAGTCACGAGGCGTTAAACGTCAGCGAATATCGCGCGCGAAATTCACCCCGGTGTGAACAGGCCTTAAGTTACAGATATTGAAACCACTTCTATTCCATGCAGATTGTCAGGGGGCTGTGAAGTAGAATCCAAAAGAGAGACGCCTGACACAGAATGAACAATATTTACTAGACTTTAATGAACACAAAGAACTAGAAATACAACACAACTACCATTAACGACGATGAACAGGAAACTAAGAAAACTAAGGGCTTATATACACAGAGATATAGTGATCAACGAAACAAGAACTGTTTCTGTTTCTGCTTCTGTTTGTTTATTTATAAAGCGCGATTAAAACAACAGAGCATTGACCAATGTGCTGTACAATCATATTATATTCTAATAGAATAGTATGCATAATTTTGCTATGATGTTATTTGCTAACAATAACCAATCAGGTAACAAACTAGAACTCGCCTTACGTGACAAAGACATGATTGTGACACAGACAAACATATTATTATTATTTGTCCATTTGTAACGTAGGGCAGTAAGAGGTGTGCGTGTAGCTCACTCCCCTGGCCTCGGGAGGCACGCTAGCAACTGATGCCACCTGCGTTCTTTAGCGTCCTTGTTAGTGCGCCCACCTCCCACGCCGGAGATGCCGATTCGAATCCCACTCGGACTGGGTCCAGTTGGACTGGCAACATTTGGTGCCGTGACCCAGATGGGAGTGAGGTTTAGGAGGGTGAGTGTAACTGTCATAGGCCAGTAAGATATGTGCATGTAAACCTCACTCCCCTGGCCTCAAGAGGTGCGCTAGCGACTGACGCTAGGCTGCGGTCTTTAGTGTCCTTGTTAGTGCGCCCTCCTCCTACACCAGTAGGTTGAGTAAGACCGGTTACAAATTAAAACTATTTATTTTAATATATATATATATATATATATATAGATTATTAAATAATACAATATTTTTATTGCATAAATAAAATACATTTGATTACCACAATAAATGTAACATTTAGCATGCCTGTGTCTTCAATTGGTGTTACAACTCAATCTAGTGAGTCATTTCGAAAACACATCAGTTTGCTGCAGAAAAACATACAAATATTATATCAAAGTGTGAGACACAGACACTGATTTTCAATGTGTGTTACTCCCTGTTGTCCCGTCTTGCAGATTTGTAACATGTCTTCTGTCCCCACATCTTGGTTACTAAAGTGTCCTGAATTGTCCTCGGTGATCTTAAATTTTAGCACTCTTCGAAGTTGAACTAAGAGTCCAAAGTTTGCAGCTCGCTCAATTACTTTCATTTTATGTATCCGACATCAATAGTTATCACATTTATTGTGCAAACATCTCCTGTTTTTAGTGGTCAGTTATATAGATAGACAATGAGAATGCAGACCAAGCACTCATAATATTTTGCCACCAATTACTATTGATTTTACAATCACTTAGCTGCAGGATGTTGTTTTATTACTAATATATTTAATGTGCAAATCAATAGGAACACTTGTTTGGCTCATTCTTAAGACAGTAATAAAATCAAACATCTCAGGAGTGAAATGCTATACGCTCAGCAGAGGGCCAGAGCAGATGTGTAACGCAATAGTGTAAAGAGATGCCATTTCTTCTGGCCATCTCCAATGAAAGCATCTGACAGGGCCTTTCCATGCAGGGTTATTTCCCAGTGCAGTAGTTTTTAAATGAAGCCTCTCTTTTGGCAAACCGGCCCCATTAAGTTCACATCTCCGGATCAAATTGAAGCTGTCCAACTCATCAAACACAACAAACAATACTGTTTGCCCAGGTGCCATCTGTGCAGCGACTGAGCCCAGGCCAAAAAAAAAGTGGGCAGTTTTGCTTGAGATTCAAGCATAATTTCCTCTGATATGCACTTAATGTTGTGTTTAAATTGTCTGGTGGATGGACACGGTGAGAGAGAACGACTTTAGATACCACGTATCTTATTTTTCATCTGACAGCCCTGTATTGAACCAAGGACACACAATTCAGGCTTTTTAACGGCTGCCACATTTACTAAAGATTGGGGGTAAGTAATGATAATCCAAGCTGTATAATACAACCTACCTTTTTAGTTCAGCTTCAACTTTCACTAGGCCAAAAAGAGCTTTAAATGCATCTAGTAGCATCAGCATGATTCGCTGTGATAATTTATCATTACAAATATATTCAAATGCAGCCCTTAAAATAATTCAGCCTGAAAAACAGTTAAGAAAAAGGGCAACATGACAGCATGCATGCCTTCCACAATATATAATACTAGACAGAGCACAAAGACAACGAAAACAAAGTGTATTCGCGAAATTCGCAAAGATTTATTTGCCGAGGGTGAGTTAGGGATATGAATCCACCCTCCATTTAAAGCAGTGTCTAATTCCCAGCAGCCCAGAGGGCTCTAAGCACGTCTAGTTTCACCAACAGCTATAACTCTCTTGAAAACTACTGCTGCTCTTCAACCTCCCCAGCTCCTCCACAGTTATATCAGTGTAATCTCCTCTCACATGAGGTGAAAACACACTTAAAATATGTGAAGGACTTAACTGATGAGGGAACATCAAAAGGTGGAATTGATTCGTGGATCCATAAGCGATATCCATGAACACAATTACCTGGTGTGATCTGTTTAAATTCAGACTGGCTTTATGGTATATATATTTATGTGTATTAATCTAACCATTAAAAAAAAAAACATGAACTTGAAAAATGAAAATTCTGTAGTCATTTACTTTCTTCTACGGGGAAAACAAATTCTATAGGAAAGGGGAAAAGGAAAGAATTTTCCTTTTATTTCTTTAATAAGCATAATTTTCTTTCATGTAGTGACGTATTACACAAAGAAGCAGTATGGGACATTTCAAAGGGTCAATAACACTAATGTTCAAAAGTTAGAGGTCAATTTTTGTTTGTTTATTTAAAACAATTAACTCTTTTATTTAGCAAGGATGCATTAACGCATTCTACGGAGCCCCTAAAGGGACATGGTTAGGCTTTCTTCGGAAGTTGGTTATATTACAGATTTCACTTATCATGTGAAGATAGTACAAAGAGATGAATAACAGGACGATGTTGGAGGATTTGGTGCCCAGCAGATCTGAGTGTCATTTTTGATAAAATTTGCATAAAATTTGCATGGTCTGTACCGCCGCTGCCTGTACATGGAGTATGCGTCACAAACTGGAAAGTGAAAAAATATATTCAAAAGCTATTTCAATACCCCACATATTGATAGCGGCTCCCTGATGCACGCAAATTATATACGATATAATCACCCAACTATATAATTGAGAGAATGTAAAAGCTTTGAAATATATTTTCCTCCCATCTCATACATCACTATGTCCCTTTAGAGGCTTTAAAGCTATTAGGGCACATCCCTAATATGGAGTAGCCTCAAAACTAACACATATGAACTTAAAGCCACAAAACTCAAATTTTCATTTCATGGGGTCTTGAAAATAAACACACAATTTGTGAGAAAGTCATTCCATCATCAGTTTTTTTTTTTTTTTTTTTATGTTGATTTGCCAACTCTCCAAGTGCCAAAATCATGATGTCGATGTCAAATTACTAAAGAATAGGCCTTGCTGTCTTGCCAAAACGAGGCCCTTTCCTCTACACAGCTAAACAGCAGGTATTTACAGCATGACTTGGCAGAAATCATCTCTGATCGCTTTTGTGAACAGCTTTCTCTCTGGCCAGCCGGGGATTTCTTAAGTCCAAACAAAGAGTGTCAAATGTTGGTGCCATTACTGCCAAGCATAATGAAGCATGCGTCTTTTCAGGAGGGGGGAAACGCTGAGTGACTGCGTGCAAGTAGGGCAGGTTGACGCCGTGTGGGCTTCAAATTGAGTGATGACTGCGTGGGGTGATGGAGTAAGCCTTGAAAACAAAGCGAGCCATGCTCTATTTATAATGTGTAATTGGTAATGTGATAAAGGCAGGGTTTGAGTACAGGCTACCTTAGGTCTGCACTCATGCATTCTGACTGAGAAGAGCATTTTTCACTAAGCGTTCATGGCTTGCTAAGTCCATACGGCAGGTCCTGGCTCTAAGGCTCGGTGGCATGACGGTATAGACCAAATGACAGCATAAATGTATCAACCGGTAGAGATTCTACTATGCCTATAAATCTGACACCAATTAGAAAACCTCCATTGACAACAGCTTTATTCATATAATAATGGGAGCGATTTCATTTGGTCAACCTATGGAAAATAAAAATTGGTTCATCAGTAAATAATATCCATTAGATATGTAAGAGAAATGTTGGTTGTTTTGGTTGTTTCTTATGTTTACTTATCAGAATGGCATAATTTACTGGAAAGTAAAACTGAATGATAAAAATACGATGAGCATTCATCTGCGAAACACTGTCTAATCATCAACTGTTTGGTTACCAACATTCTTCAAAATATTGTGTTTAGCAGAAGAAATAAATTCATACAGATTTGGAACAACTTGAAGGTGAATAAATGACAATTGGTTGATGAATGTTCTAAGGTGTGGAATTATTATTCTGGATACACACAGCTAAAGTAGTTCAGGCAGGTCTTTACATTACAGTTCCATATCATTCCGCCAAATTATTTCTGTTTTCAAAGGTCCTTACAGCCCACAACAGCAAAATAAATAAAACCCACAAATACACTGACCATGCAAATAGATATAACAAACATTAGGATTAAAAATGATAAACTTATGCCATGTTTTCCCAACAAAATGATGTTTTATGATCTATGGAAAGCACAGTCTCTTTCTCCCGCTCTCTCTCTCTAAAAAAAAAAAAAAAAAAAGCACACACATGGAAACATGCGCAGAGAAACTTAAAAAAGTTTTGCAATTGAAAAGCTTCATGACATTACTTTGTATCGAGGTAGTAACAATATCGCTGTTCTTGAAGCAGTTAAACTTACAGCTTCGCTATTAGTAGAGATGCTGCTGGCAAGCACAGACTCAGGTACAACGTCTGCTCTTGCATCAACAACACACATGCATCACGGTGCTCTCGTGAACCCGTGCTGGAGATTAATATTTTGTAAAGTAAAGTGGTAAATTATGTTTTTTGGGGCAAACAAAGCACTCATGTCACTTCATACATTTGAGGTTAAACCACTGGAGTCTCATGAATTACTTTTATGATGTCTTTATTAACTTTCTGGAGCTTGAAAGTGGTAGTTGCGGAGGCTGTGAAATGTCAATTTCATTAAAAAGATCTTCATTTGTGTTCAGATGAACGAAAGTCTTACATGAGGGTGAGTAATTAATGACAGAATTTTCATTTTTGGGTTAACTAACCCTTTAAGCCCCCATTATTAGGTCTAAACCAACTTTTTGGAATTAGCAACGGAGGCTTGGGATGAGATGGTTAAGAAATTAGTCCCACACACAAGAGCATTTTAACGACAAAAACCTGACAAATGTCTTGAAATAAAACATCTAAACAATTTCTTGAGGTGTGGTAACCATATTATAAGCAGAGTAATCGACTCCAGGCAGTTGAATTATTAGAAAAATAATGTACACCCAAGGTGCAACTCTGCATCTCGTCGTGACCGCATTACCACCTTGGGTGTGCATTACTTTTTAATAATTCAATGGCCCGGAGTCAATTATTCCTTACTTAATTCTGACTGTTAGAGAATGTTCTATATATATTTATTGCTTTTCATCTTCCATCACCTTCAATTTTCCTTAGAATAAGACTACAAATCGAGGAAATCGAGCTGTGCTATAAGACATGGTAGCTTCCAGTCTAACAGCCTCCATATTTTCAGCCATGCTGAAGCAGGGGTTGTGTGAGAATGTGGGGTAAGTGTGTGTGTGTGTGTGTGTTAGCCCCGGGGGTAAGTTCAGCAGGCAGCCTGTTAGTTCAGCTCAACCGGTGGACATGGCAACACAGGCAAGGTCGGCATGGCGATTATCAGTGTCCAAGGTCATGTGACCATGTGGGATTTGAAGAGAGGTAGTGGAAAGAAAACTGACATTGATCATGCTGAAGGTGGCCCTCTTTTCACAGAGGGAGAAATCAACAGATGGATAAATGGATTGTGGAATCATTCGTCGCATGGCTTTTTGTGTGAGATGGAAACTACAATGTCATTAAGATCAAGCTACAGGCAAGAATCCCATAATGATGCTGCTTTTGTACATTTTTGACACCAGCAACATGACTAACTTCATACCATGCTTTGCATACATCAGAAATTATATATTTTTCAGTTTAATTCATATATATCTATAGAATAATTGTAATATATATATATATATATATATATATATATATATATATATATATATATATATATATATATATATACTCCAGTCTTAAGTATCACATGATCCTTCAGAATCAATCTTTGCAATATATATATATATATATTATATACATATATATATATATATATATATATATATATATATATATATTTTTTTTTTTTTTTTTTTTTTTTTTTTTTTATCAAATACAAACCAACCATAATTACTGCAAAATTTTGACCAGTGTTGTGTTTTTCAAAATTTCAAAGTATATTTCAAAATATACAGGAGATGCCAAAATATTTTGACAATATAGATGTTAATATGTATGTAAATTATTTATTTACCTATATTTTCATTTAGTTTTAACTACTTATGTTTTCTATCTAAACATTACATTTTTTTCCAAAATATATTTAAAAATAATACATTTTAATATACATTAAAATGTTTAATATACTGTAATATATATTAAATATTTATTACAATTAAATTTTTTTTTTTTTTTTCATTGATTGATGGCCACCCATTTTGGGATTTATCAACCAAAAAAATTTTTTAATTCAAAGTGCCTTTAACCCCCAAATATATCCTAGAACTTATGCCGTCAACATCAACATTTTTTTGAAGATGTGGTGAAGGCCAAAGCCATGTCTTCTTTGAACTGTCCAAACATTATATATCTCTTAGCAGTGATCCACTAGGGTGGTGAAGCAAAGTGCTTCAGTGTGTGGCACTGGGTGACTGGGGCTGGGATTTAAAGTGAGATGGAGGAACATGTCCTAGTCAGGTTGAAGGGTGAAGTGAATTGGGTGGGTGATGGGGGACTGGCATATTGGTTGGGGGTGGGGGGGGCACTTTCTCCTCTAATGCCCCCCGGCACCTCAGCCATTAGTATTCCCTGGCGCGGCCGGAGTTCATACGGCTAATGGAGTCGCTACCTGGGGACATTAATTGTGCGTGACACCACTCGAGGGGCTTTTGTGCACTCGCTCTAATATCAGCGTGCACCCCCCCGACAAAGCGCCGAGAAAGATTACAAACAAAGCCCAAATAACTGCCAACCTTACACTGCAGTTTGACAGAAGGGGGGCCTCAAGTTCACTCCTGACACCGATTGGCAATCCCTCGGGTGTGTAGCAACATCGGGTGACGGGCGAATCTGTTTCCTCTGCTGGAATAATACAAAATAAAAACGTAGTGTGGGAATGTGTCTTCATCAAGAAGAGGAGACCAAGGGATGATGTAAAGACAAGTTGCAAATGTGGACTAATGCATTGGAAGAATGGCTTACAGCTATTGTATCAATATGGAATATGTTTCAAATAATGCAAAATCTTATTACTAAACATATACTTTGATGATACATCAAGGTGCTGAAGTCTGAGAACACTTTTTTTTTTGTTTAATACATTTGTCTTTACAAATTATAAGCATAATTTGAGTGAAAATTTACAGATAACCATGTTACAGTCAAGATACATAAATGCCACAAGTTTGTGTAAAACCTGATTATGTTCATGGTCTCTAGTATGATTTGATATGATACAAAGACCATATTGTGCATCAGCAGAAGAATATCCGACAATCAGTACTACGTTTAAAAGTTTGGGGTCATGAGATTTTTTTAAAGAAGCCTCTTATGCTCACCAAGGCTGCATTTATTTGTAATATTGTGAAATATTATTACGGTTTAATATAAGAGTTTTCTATTTGAATATATTTTAATATGTGATTTCTTCCTGTGATGGCAAAGCTGAATTATTAGCATCATTACTCCAGTCTTCAGTGTCACATGATCCTTCAAAAATCATTCTAATATGCTGATTTGGTGCTCAAGAAACAGTTCTGCTTAATATTGTTGTATAATAATAATTTTAAAAAGTATTTATGTGAAAGAAATCAAAGAAATTTGATTTGGATGGAACCGTTTTGTAACATTATACATGTATTTACTGTGACTTTTGATCATACATACTTTGAAATATTTTGTATTAATTTTATGTCATAACATTTTTCAAAATCCTACACCTTGTTCATTCACAGGCTTAAAAGAAAAGAAAAAATTCCATTTTTTAAAATCTGGTCTCTGACTTTGCATGGGACCCCACTGAACATACTGTAACATGTAGCCTAGTAAAAGGATATATGCACAATTAATTTAACGCCAGAATATATAGGTGTACACTGGGTGATACTAGGGAAAATGGTGATTTAATTTGTTGAGAATAACAAGTGATCTTGCAAAACCCACAGGACATGAAATTAATGCACTTGGAAATTATCATATTTCTCATTACACTGTCACCCGCCAAGCTTGTGCAGCTACCTGGTCCAGAAAAAAAAAGACTGCTGGAATATGAGAAAGGAAGCTGTTAAATTGGAATGGATTATTGTATATTATTGCCATCTTTTCTCCCTGCATCCCTTGCAATAACTGCTGCCTTTTGCCATCATCATCTACTCACCTGAAAATGTATGGTGTAATAAACTTTGGAGCAAACAAGTCCCATTGAAAGTATATCAGTGTCTGACTGTGTGCATGTGTGTGTGTGCTTGTGTTAAGAGTCCCACTGGCTTCATTGTATGTATTATTTGAGGGATACATAAGAAGCTTTTGAATAGAATATTTAATTTCTCTACACAAAACTTTCGACTTCTTATTACACGATTCTAATCTAAGACTTCTAATAGGATCTTTTGTCATCCAGGTTATTTGCCTTCATGGTCCCCGGCGTGATAGTAAATGCCAATCCGTTCATTCAAAGTTAGAAAATCATTACCTGCTTTTGTTACTGAATGTTCTAGCAAGCCACAATAAAGCCAGCCTCGTGTTAGGAGTGTCAAAACTATTCTCCAAAGATAATGTGAAAAATGGCTTCAAAAGAGCCACTCAGAGAGATAATATGATAATTTGATTTCCTTGATAAGCACCATGGAAAAAGCCTCGCTCTGGCCCTTTTTTAAGCAGCAAAATCCATTACCTCTTAATTCACCCTGGCATAAATTAAGTATTCTCGCTGGCTATTAGCCTATTCATTAATACAGCCAGGGTCAAGACAATTGAAACCTAAAGTCAAGAAATATGGAGAAGTATTTCTCCAAAACGTTTCGTCTAATGGCTGCTGAGCGAGAGTCCAGGATCTTTTGCCATTAATTGTGAAATTATCTTTCTTTGCTTTTTCTTCCTATAAACAGGCAGGAGGAGATAAGAGGCACAGGGGCCGATAATCCTGTTGCGCGAAATGAATTTCCGTTCCACTTGTTTCTTTATGTTTCAGCCAATTTCTGCTGGGCGATAGATTGTTTCTGGAGATATGGGGCTGTGAGTGGAGAGGGGGAAATTTCTGAAGGCAAGTGTAAAATTAGTTTGGTACCAGAACTGCATCAAATTCTGAATAATTATAGAGTAGAAGAGGCCACGGTTACATTTAAACTATTACAAAATCGCATTTCATTGTAATCAAAATGTATCCCCTTTTGAACTGAAAACAGCGTTCAGTATATTCCTGGCAGTGGGAGAGATCAAATTAATCAGATCCATCATCTATTTACTGATACAGGGGGAATAAAGCTAGAAAGCTCCATTAAAAACAGCTACATTATGTTTTAATGATAATTCTCATTTATGTACCAAAATAAAAATCATTTGGAATGATCATCAGAGCACAAAAGGAATGATCATGTACTATTACTAAGGGATATTTTGTGGAGAGGTTTATGTGAGATTGTTCACAGATGAGAGCTTCTACAAAGCTGAATGTCTGCACAGATGAGGATGCTCAGATAACGCTGACGTCCCCTGGTGCGCTAATGGTCAGAGGTGAGGCTTTATGGGACTCGTACTCCCAAATCCTTCAGGAACACACATGTATATAAAAGACTCTTAGGGCAACGCATGAATTTATCTTTAAAAGGGGCATGACATGTATATTTTTATTCTTTTTTAATATGTTCCGTGAGGTTCACTTTGCATGTTAATACATTATTTTGCACAAAAAATAAATAAAACATATATGGGCCCAATGTGGAAAACCGTCATTTACAGCATTATTAAACAGATAACTTACAATATGCAATGTAGCTGCTGTCAGATTCAATACTGCTGACTGCTTTATCCTGTCAACAAAAGTTTCTTTGTGAACTCTCCATAGCATTGTGCTTCGTTTACAAAACAATCTGCAGTCAAATTCTCTGAACAAACATATAATCCTCTGATGGACGCCATTAAAAATAAACCATCCACTTGTCTATGGAAACTTGTTTCCGCCACTGAATAAAAAAATTTAAAAAGGTAATTGCGACTCACAATTCAGACTTTTTTCTCGCAACTTCGAGTTTACATCTGAATTCTGACTTATTTTCTCAGAAAATAAAGTCGCAATTTCTGATATAAAGTCGCAATTATGAGAAAAAAAGTCAGTCTTTTTTTCCCCTCAGAATCGGACTGTATAACTCATACTTGCGAGTTTATATCTCATAATTCTGAGAAAAGAAGTCAGAATTGCGAGATAAAAAGCCACAATTATCTTTTAGCCTACTGCAGTGCATTCGTATAATAGACAAAACAATATCGTCCATTAAAGAGGACCTATTATGGCCCTTATCACAAGATGTAATATAAGTTTCTGGTGTCCCCAGGATGTGTCTGTGAGCTTCAGCGAAAAATACCTCACAGGTCATTTATTATAGCTTGTCCAATTTTCCCCTATTTGGGTGTGAGCAAAACACGCTGTTTTTGTGTGTCTCTTTAAATGCAATTGAGCTGCTGCTGCTCCCCGTCCCCTTTCCAGAAGAGGGCGTGGCCTTTACAGCTCATGCTGATCCTATGGCAATAACAAATCAGGAGCACACAACGTAAATACAGGTGTTGGCTGTTCAGCCCTATATATGTATGAACCTGAGTCGGACACTGATGAAGGAGAGACTCCGGCAGAAGCAGCAACTTTGAGAATGAACCAATGATAGTTGTGTTTCAACGTTTTGCAGCTCTGGTGAGTCTGTCTGACATAGTGGTAACTTTAGCCTGCATTAACGTTAGCTATGCTAACAAATTGCTAACAAGCACATTTGGAAAGGCGATTTTCAATCATTTACAAAATATAAAATGTGATACTTGCGTCTTCAAGGTGTGAAGCTGGACCACAAACAGTTGGTACTGCTCCATCCTTGAATAACAACTTTTTAGCTTATCCTGCTTTGTATTGAACCTTCTTCACAAAGCAGTCTGGTGTAAAATGATTACTGCAGAAATTAATGATTTTAGGTAACTTGAGGGGCACATTCCCATCATAAACTAAATGAATCCACTGTGTTTGCTCAGTTGCCCGGAGTAAATGAAGAGTCTTATGCTCGCTCTTACATCCAACAACAACACACCTGGCTTTCTTATACGAAACTGAGACATTTTTCTTATCACTACAGCTGCTCAGGTCTGTAGAAAATGGCGGACTGTGTACAGCTTATTGAGAGTGGGGTCTATGCTAATAGGGCAGAGTCCGTCAGCCGCCATGGGTGGGAACTAAGCATTTTGTGACATAACAAAAATGTAGAATTATGAGACACTGCTTATGATTTATGGAGATTAAAAAAAGAGGGGTTGGTGGATTTTTACCAATATATGGTGGTTGTGTACCCACACTGCTGACACATCCCCTTTAATGTGTACAAAATTATAGTTAGTCAAGTCAAGTCATCTTCATTTATATAGCGCTTTTAGCAATGTAGATTGTCCCAAAGCGGCTTTACATTGATAATAGGAAAATAAAGTAACAGATATTGTTTTGGCTTTATAGCAGCTCTAGAATAAAGTTATTGTCCAGCTAAAGTTAGTTTTGATTGATTCACTTCCATCGCAACGATCCTTAGTTGTTAACTTAGGGGCCGCTAACACAACACCGTTTTAACAGAAAACTCTCAAGTTCTTTCTGCGCAAACTTTCAAAAACGCGAACCCGTGAGAACACTGATGGTGTGCACATGCGTATTACGAGTTTAGTCTATAGGTATGCGTGTTTGAATATATGTGTGCAGGCGTGTAGTGTTTTGTGTAGTTAGCATTGCAGTTACCATTCTTGGTGTGAATGGGCCTTTAATAAAGTATAATAACTTAAGAGGTATGTAACGGGGTTTAGATGTTATGGGAAGAAGGAGGCGGGAACCGGCAAACGTTCAACAATATTTAATAATAAATACACAAATACAAAAATGAAAGTAAAAGCCAGCAGCCCCTCACGGACGACTGCTGGCGACACAAACAGAAACAAAACATGAACTAAAAATCAGGCCTGTCCTCTCTCGCTCTTCACTGTCGTCGCTCCTCCTTTATGCCTCCGCTCCTCCGTGAGAGATGCGAGACCGGTGCGTCTCACAGGTGTGGCTCATCATAATTACGCCACCGGCCTCGCGCCGTCCTCCCACGGCCCTCGACCTCGTCCTGCTCGCCACATACCCCCATCGCCCCTTGCAGGCCGGGGGGTACCACCGAGGCTGCACCTACTCCCCCCCTCCCCCCCTCCCCGGGGGGACCGATCACGGCGGCTGCGGTACCTGGGGGTATGGATAGACGAGGCGAGAGAAAAGGAGGCGGAAGCATGAGGAGCAACAGAGACGAGAGAGGGGAGAGAGGAAGAAAAAAAAAAAAAATTCCTGGTCCGGTCCCCAGACACACTGCCGTTCGGTCCTCAACCAGCTGAGACTCACTCGCGGTGCTATGCGATGGAACTGGACATCCGTTGGGGGACGGCTCGACACTCGTCCGCCTCCTGGCGGACGGCGATGGCTCCTCCTTCCGAGGGCAGCCGGCAGCGAGCCTCCCGTCCCCTGCTCCGCCCCCATCATGGCCGACGGCAACAGGCTCCGGCCCACGGCGAACGGGAGCGACTCCTCCGCTCCCTCGCGGACGGCAGCCACCCCTCCTCGGCCCAGGAGTACGGCAGCGAAGCGTCCGTCCCTCCTGATCTTCTATCGCTCCAGCACCATCGCCTCGGGCAGCAATCGGCGGCCACGGCTCCCTCGTGCTGCCCGACCTCCTCAGCACCGCGATCTCTCCCAGCAGCGAGGGCTCTCTGACAGTGCGTCCCTCCTTCCTTCCGGGTTTCGGCACCAATGTAACGGGGTTTAGATGTTATGGGAAGAAGGAGGCGGGAACCGGCGAACGTTCAACAATATTTAATAATAAATACACAAATACAAAAATGAAAGTAAAAGCCAGCAGCCCCTCACGGACGACTGCTGGCGACACAAACAGAAACAAAACATGAACTAAAAATCAGGCCTGTCCTCTCTCGCTCTTCACTGTCGTCGCTCCTCCTTTATGCCTCCGCTCCTCCGTGAGAGATGCGAGACCGGTGCGTCTCACAGGTGTGGCTCATCATAATTACGCCACCGGCCTCGCGCCGTCCTCCCACGGCCCTCGACCTCGTCCTGCTCGCCACAAGGTAATATAGCCCTTCTTTAGTGTTTCACAGAATAAAGAGAGCCTTTATTCCTAGCCTATAGAAAGCCTAAAGGTAAAATCATGACAGGTTTTGGGTGAACTGTCCCTAACCATTCAGTCAAGAACAACACTGACATTAATTGGGAGCAATACTGCATGTGGGGAATACAATATTACACAGATAGACAAGTTGAGAAGAAATATTACACAATATGAAACCAAAATCTGATTCAGAAGAATCTGATGTATTGTGAATAGAGTAACAAGGTGAATGGAAAATCAACGTCAGTGTATCTCATGTTCTTCTCTTCGACAGCAGGTGAGCTCATCTAAAACACATCAACATATCTCCCCCATTCTGAATCCTCTGACATGGGACCTTAGCTTAGAGGAGATGAAATTAAGTGAAATAAAAATCATATTAAAAATTATTATCGCCTAACAGCCATTAGTCTAAAGTGTGCTGTCACCATTTGATGGATTTCTCACTTAGTTCAATGAATGTTCTAACGACATTGATAAAATCACTGCAAACTAAATACAGTTAACCCACTCATGGAGGGCCACACATTGTGTCAACACCATAGAGAGAAGCCCCGCTAAAGGAAAACCTCACTATATTAGCTGTTCAGTCGACTATAGTGTGGTCACATTTTCCTTTGTTGGTCAAAATTCCGCTGGCAAAAGGCCATCATCTCATTAAGAATTTGCGCAATCTGGAATTTAATGTGAGCCGAAACATTTCTCCAGACAGATTTCACATCGGATTCAAGAGCACACAAATTTGCAGTGTTTACCACCAAAAAAAAGCTGCTTAGCTTGGAAGAGACCTCTGAGTTATCGGCGCTTCATGCATTTGCTACACGATTGATATGGACAACGGACCTCCCAATGGTCTTTGCCTGCAACATTTTGCTTAAGTTTCGCTTATGTAACGTACCTTGTTACGTACCTTTGCTGTTCATGAAACTACTCGTTATTCTCTTCTTAGCAGTGTAAAGTGCTAGTGGGCCTGAATTTTTCCTCAGTATTCACTGACCACTTCACTATTTCATCTACCTCCGACTATTTTTCTACTTTGGGGAAAACACTTTCTATCACTGTCAGATAGAGCAGGGATAAAAACTCTCCAGCCCTGGATTAGCTGTCCACTTGCCTCCCTGCAGTCTCAGAACAATAAAACACAAGAGTGCACTTCCCTACATGGTTCCTCCACATTTACTTAGAGCAGTTGAGATACGGTTGCTCCAGGCCACTGTGTCTCGGATCTTTAGGCATGAATCACAAAAGAATTTCAGAGCTCATTTTGATGAATCAACTAATTGTTTTATTACTGGTTTGAATGAACTTGCTCATTTAGAAAGTAATGGAAAAAAAAAAAATGTGAATCTCCAAAGAAGTCTTCACATTGTTTTACATTCTTTTCGATGCCCGTTTCTGGATTTCAGATTGTCTCACTGTGTCCCTCGCTGCAGCTGAGACAATCTGATTGTGGGGAAAAACAGACATATAAACCTTTCAATCTGTTTAATTAAGACAGCTTAGCAGTGGCACTGGGTTGCGGAGTATTTAAGCTAATTACGGTATTAATTACAGCATGAATTAAATGACATAATTGCCTTTCAAAACAATGACTCTGATAGCTTAGGTAAGGTAAAGGGTTAATTTACTATGGAACCAAGCATGCATTATTTACACACCCTGATGAATAATACATTTAAGAAGTAGGCTTATAAATTTGCCAACACAAAGCTAAAGCAAAGCAGAGAGCCCAAGCCGAGGCTGATTTGAATATATGTCTCAGATGAATATTGCTTGAGTTATGGTTGTGGCAGAGTGGAGACCCTCATTTCATTTCTGGAGCTGTGTAAAAAACACAGGAGAATTGAAACATTTCTCCCTATACAAATGACCTCTTAATATCAGCCATAGGATTAAAGAGGGGGAAAGAAGAATGTTTAAAATGGGTGCATAATGTTTTAATGAAAAAGTAGCTTATGACTGGATAATTTGGTTAACAATGGTGCACCATATTCTGAAATATACACTGTATATTGCAGGTCACATCATTACACCAGTAGATGGCGACAAGTGACTGTCCTTTGAGTGATTCATTGAATCATTCATTCAAAAGATTCATTCATAAAAGAATGACCAAACCAACATTTGAGATGATGTGCAATGACATTGTACTGCTGTTTAGTCAAGTTATCCAATCAACTCCTCTTAAGTAAAGTTTGCGCATCAAGGGATTTTTTTTTTTTCTGTAAATGTGTTTTCATCGAAGTTTATGTGCATGTAATTTTTAGAATTTATGCGCAGCTTGGCATTTCCATCCAGCGTTTTGTATGCAATATCCCAAACTTTGCATAAAATAGGTGGATAGAAACTAAGATATTCACACAACCGATTCATACACAATAACAGATTCATTCAGGAACGGCACTACCGTGTGTTGCCCAGAGCCACGCAACTGTTAATTCTGCTTTTGTTTAGAACTATTTTCGTTGGTATGGCAAAAATGCAAAGTAACTTACAATATAGAGTGGTGCAGGGGTGACATTTTTGTAGGCCAAAACCCGGAAGCAAGTTAGCATTTTTAGCACTTCCAATTCCACCATCAAAAAGTCACCGAGTTTTGGGGGTTTTTGGTTAGATGCTTGAAATAAGGTCTGTTGTGAACATGAGCTCGATATATTTTAACATTTATGATATGAAATACATCAGTAATACCCCCTTGTGATTTTTTTTGGAATCCTTTACTTGTCTTGTAAAAGGCGGTTGCTAACAAGTGGCTAAATGGGACTATCAGATAAACTCATCTACTCACTAGTCCACTTTCAAAGCCTTGTTGTGTTTATAATTGTGCTCTTGCAAACTATTACAACTCACACTTTCAGGGAAAATGTTTTTAAACAGAGACTGAAAGAGTTGTCGGAAGCTTAATAGTGGTGACGTTGAATTTGAGCGACTGTGGTATAGATAGTCTACGTCTTTACGTTTAGTTGTTCATTTGTGAAGACTATACCATAATGAACAAGAGATATTTTCTGCAATAATCCAATGGAAAAATCCTATCCATGTAACAAAAACATTATATTTGAAATTATGAAGTAGGCTGACTTGGCTGAAAAACTTATGTTTGAACTAAAGATCTAAAGATCTGGTCAAGGTCATGGTTTACTTTTAGTTCCTGAAAATAATAGCTTGTTTGCACACAGGGTTGTATTATTACTATTTTTTTTTTATTGCTGTGCATTTCTGTACCAAGCAGTCAATCTTGTCTGGCGCTGCAAAAAATAAACAAACAAACAAACATCATATTGATGATCAATTGGGGAACAGTAGCTCTTCAAAGCATTGTTTCATTAAGAGTGAATGCTATTACTACTGTACATAAAACCAAGCATGTTGTAATAAAATGACTAAATTAGCAAAAACTGAAGGGCATACATAATAATATTCCTCTCTGAATACATCTGCATGTATATCCAAGAGGTGAAATGTAAAGAAGGACAGTAAAATAATGGGTGAGTTAGGCATCCAAGAATAAAAAAGTAAGTAGAAATGTTCTACAAAGTCTTGTAATCATCAGCCTTTTCACTAAAAACGATGATTTGTGTCTTTAAAAAGAGACGTAGCAATAGGCAGCCGTGAGGTGCCATTGCCGCCCAGGCACAACACTTCCATTTCCCCCAGCCAAGACATCAGAAGGGGAGAAAAAAAATTACATCTCAGTCTGACGAGTGACTAATCAAGGAGCTCGAAACGGTGCTGCAATAAATTACTCCGCCGTGAAATAAACCACACAAACAGACTGATGATAATAAATGTAAATTATTTCTCCGAAGAAATTTTCCCCGGTACATGAGTAATACCAACCATCAGGAAGGAGTCTTCCTTAACATTAATTACAGAAAATGACAAGTGAGCTGACAAGTAGGAAGGCTCATTATCTGCGAACATATTCACAACTTCGCAATTTGCCGCGAAGATGGACTCCAGCTAAATTAATCTCTTTTCTTTGCATGAGCCCCTTCTAATTTTCATGTTATTAACAGGTTTGCAGTATCACTCAGTGCTTGTCAGCCTAATCAGGTTTTTTCTTCCTCTTCGTCTTCCTCCACCGATGTTCGGGGGAAAGCACAGTGTCGCTTTTGAAAAGGATCAGATCCCTTAATGTGTTCTCCATCACGTGTCCCCCCACTCCACACGGATGCTTTTAATAAGGTTCCTTAATCATTCCTCTTTTTGCTCAACTTTTGGCCCGGTTGGCGTCCATTATCACTGGCTTTTGTACCAGGTAGAGTCATTAAATGGAAGAGAAGGATTATCAGGCAAACGTAGGGGGGTTTGCTGTACTGTATAATAGAGAGACGGGCAAGCTGGCATGAGAGAAATCTTGTTTTAGCCACCATGCTAAGAGTCTTGACTCCTTAGTTACACTAAAATGATGGAGCGTGAGGATGATGTCGAAAACCTTTTTGTGTTTGATTAAACCTAATGAGGCTGAAAGAGAATCCATTTGGAAAAAAAGATGGTAAATCATGTAGAGGTGGCGAATTGATTGTTCTGATTGGTATCACTTTTCTCGGTGAGTTATTTAAATGACAAGTGCACAATCTCCGTAGTTTCGTAACAGTTATACTGAAATTTAACATACTCATTTTCATGTCATTAAAAAGAGTTGGTCTCTGCACGTCCTGGTTTTTCCGAGTTAGATGCTTTCCTGGAACAAAATATTTTGTTGATCCTGGAAATGTTGTTCCAAGAACAATGAACATGTTGTACTTGGTGAAATCAGGTTCTGCTAGGTCTCTCCACCTAATGCGTTGAATATTCACATATTTCCGCAGAATCATCCCTTGCATCTTTATTTATTAAATTGCTACTTTGGCTATTTTGATGATGCTTTTAGAACCTACGCTCAGATCAGCCATGTCTAAATAGCACATATCGGTTATTGGCTTTTTAACAGTGTCTTCTAATATTGAATATAAAATTACGTACTTTTTGTGTTAAAAAAAAAAAAAACGACTACAGCTATTTATTGGTTGCCATCAAATTCTTTATAATTCCCTACTCTGAAGGGTGCAGAAAAGGCTACTGTTTTCTGCACAACAGAAATTATGCTATGCCTGCACTATAAAGTAACTATTGCAGATAGTATACTTGGGTAACAAATATACTTTGATGGTCCTCTTTTGAACATTCTGTTGGCTGCTAACACTTTATTGTGATGGTCCTCCAACAGACATTCTACTGACTATAAGTAACTAGATGTCATCTTGTTCTAACCCTAATCCTACCAGTCTACTATTACTCTATTAATACTCTAATGAGAGTTAGTAGACATGTTACTTATAGTCAACATAATGTGTTAAAGGGACCATCAAAATAGAGTGAAAACTATACTTGTAAATGCAATTGATGCTGATTATTTAATCTGGAAATGAAGCATTTGTCTTTTTTTGTACTCCGGCTAGCAGGATATCTCAAACCTTATATCAAGATTTACACATCTAGACATCTGTGAATCTAAAAACTAGAATCTTTAAGCTCAAATAATGACAACTAAACCAACTTCTTTTAACATAAAGTGCAGTGGTTGGAGGGCGCTTCCATCAGAGCACTACTGTGATCAGGGCGGGACTGAAATCTACTAAATCGTCACTTATTGGCCCAGCCCTACTAATTAGCATATTGGGATTGATCTCCACCTCTAAGGGGTGTTCACACTTGCAACGATTTACATCTAATAAAAGTAATTTATTTTGAGACCATTTGACATGCAACCAATCTGAACAGAATTCAACTTTATGCAAATGTCCATTGACACCTTGGGGCAACTTCCAATATGAGCGCAGACAGTGGAGTTCACATGATATAGTTGGATACTGCATTCAAGTCGGAACACTGTTTTTTGATCTAATGATCATTGTGCTTTCATTCATTAGTCATGAACACGTAGAATAGAACAGAAAATGGCAGTGGACATGGACAGACTAACAAATAGATACTGAATTCTTTACAACAATTAATTTCGACATTTGTTGCCATGGTGAAGGCCTGTTGAACTCACTGTTATGGTGATCATGTTCCTGGTAATAATGATCATTTAAGGCATTTAAAAATTAGAACATAAGTACAAATAGGTTACACTTTATTTCGATGGTCCATTTTAGACATTCTACTAAAGTAACTTTGCAACTACATGTCAACTAACTCTCATTAATGTATTACTAGACTATAGTAAACTGTTATTTTAGGGTTAGTAGAATAAGATGACATGTAGTTGCAAAGTTACTTACAGTTAGTAGAATGTCTAATGTGGACCATCGGAACGAAGTGTAACCGACAAATATGATACCATATTTGTTTAATTTACAAAACACATAATCGATAACGAATACATGACCATTCAATGATGATAAAGAAATCTTAGATACCCATAATTCTCAGCATGGTCCCAACTTCTAAGGAAAGAAATATTACAGATAATTTTATCATCATGTAAAGAAAGGCAATAAACAAAAGTTCTCTATTAACTCATAAATTTATGAGCTATGAAAAATGTATATCAAGACATAGTGTATTCAAGGACACATGACTGACTTCATCCACCTATATGCGGATTGACTGCCGGCTCAGAAGCTGTCCACGTATCCATCTTCCCAGCCTTTCCTATTTTCCAAAGCATCCCTATAACTCTTCCATCCTCCATTTGCTTGTGCCTAGTCTCAGACAAATGCAATTGTAAGCGATGTTGTGAGTTTTGTTTTGCTGGAATTAATAAATCACAGCGGGAGTATGAAGTATCTGCACGTCTGAAATGTAATCCGCGTATTTGCCTGTATATCAAGGCCCTGTTTAATTCACAGGTAGCCTCATGATAGCTGATGCAGAAACGCAATATGTCATGCAAAATTAGTTCGGAGAGAATAAGTTTCGGGAGGGAATGCACAAGAAAAAAAAAAAGAAAGAAAAAGATGACAAGAGGGAGGAGGTACCAGCCACAGAGGTTTTATCTGCGCCCCTCTTCCACCCTCCCCTTAATTACATTTCACACACTGTAGTGCCACAATAGCCCTGTGTAACCTTTGGAGGCTGTGCCTTTTTAATAATGCAAAGTATACATTTTCATATCTGTTTTTTTTCCCCAGCACTCTCCCCATTTATTAATTTGCTGAACATAATAAAACAAAAGGAGGGAAGTAATGAGCTTCTTTGCTGAGACAGGCAAAACACAATACAAGCCAGTCTGCGTTTAGAGAATGAAAACACAGTGTAGTAAACTGTCTTAAAACTGAAATATTTACCAGGGAGGGGGATGATTTTGTACACAAAATAGCATGACAGTGAACTTGTGTTCTTTTTAGATTGAATGTCTATGAGGGTTGAGTTTAATGTTGTATATTTGAGTTTACACTTATATTTTTGCACAGATCTTCTTTATTTTTTTACCAAAAAGTAATATTGTATCTGTGTAATTTCTAAACATTTTCTTACAATTCCAAGCTTCTCAATAGGCTTTGATTGATGCAAAGTGTAAATGTTGCCCATCAGCTCTCTGCTACCTTTCACTGGGATGCAGCCATAAAAAAAAAACATCTGTTGTTGGAGCGTGGAGGAGCCCGATGAGACCAGGCTTCCTTAATTAACCGGGCCTTCTCTAAAGCGCCACCAGAGACATGAGTGATCTTTGTAAGACACGGCGATATTTAATATCTGATTAAAATCATCCTCACGATAAGATTTTACAATGAGCCACTTAAGAGTACAGTAAATGTGAAGCTCTTTAATGTGGATTATACTTTTTCATTTACCTAGATGGTGATTAATATGCTGTCAATGTTAACCTTGGAAAATGCCATGTGGTTTCTGCAAATTGTCTGTTCTTCTTTGCCCTTTGAAGTATTGAACTTTGCCACAGAAACTCTCTAGTCTCATCGAGCTTTATCTCGTTCTGTCTATCTATGAGTCCCATTGTATAGTGCATAACATAACATTAGTGGCATCAAACAAAACTGCAAAAAAAAATGTTTTTAACCAAACACATAGGCCTTTCACCAAAATCATATTAAATATAATATTATTGATAGTTTTTTTAACATAAAGGTATTTATATACACAATGGTCAAAATTGACAGTAGAGACATTTATAATATTACAAAATAATCATTAAAGATGATTTAAAATAACTGTTTAAAATAACTGATTGTGTTTGTGATGAACGCTTATTGGCCGCAACACGTAGGTGTTCCATTGCTTGTCACCTTTTTAAAATCTAAGTCATGAAAGAATAAAGGCTTTTAATATTTTATTATACTCCGAACCATCCCTTTCAGATTTTGTAAAGCAATGCCTGGGAAAAGCAGTTAAGATATATTAAAAAAAATCAAGCGGTGGTAAATCTGTGCCTTTTTCTGCAAATAAAATATGCAGTTGACACAAATAAGCTGTGGCAGCTGCTACAAGGGCTTTTTAATTGAATGATTATTGTATTAAATAGTTGTTTTTAATGGAGCGTGTTCTTCCCCAATTACTTCCACTTAAAGGACCTGAACCCTTGGCAGGTCCACTAAACCACAGACCCAGAACCACAGTAAGTGTGAGTGTGCGACTGTGCACACATGGGGGACCGCAGCTGTCCCCTTGAGCCAAAACACTTGGATGCCTAAGAGTGTTCCTGTTTTTATTTGTGTGTGCGTGCGTGCAAAACTCACTCATGTACGTGAGATGCCAACATGTGCGTGCGTGGCGTGATGTGAGGATAGCCCTTGCAGATGCAGTCTACAACTATCGCTCCTAATCCCTGACACCCAGCATCTGCTCCTTATCTCAATGGCTCATCCCTAATTGAATGAATAACCCTTCATAGCGCTCTGATCAGATATGGGAATGTCTATGATGAGATAGTTATCATCTTAAACTCATGGAGAGAAACTGGGCCGAGGATGAAACCGTGATTAACATCCCACAATGATGTGTGCTTTTGATCGGAGTTCTTAGTTTGATCTCATTCTGCTGAGTAGATGTTAGTCCATGCGTCTCTGAATGAAAGTTTCCTATTTTGTGTTGTTATATCGGATATCTTTCTTTTTGAAGTCGATTGTGATTTTTTTTTTTTTTAATGAAAAAGCTCACATTATTATATTTGACTGACCGATTTTTGAAGAAGTTCGAGTTTTAAGAGATGTCTCGATTTCACTTTATTTTGATGGTCCCTTTAACACATTCTGTTGACTATAAGTAACATTGCACCTACATGTCTACTAACTTTCATTAGAGTGTTAGTATAGTAGTAGTAGACTGGTAGGGTTAGGGTTAGAATAAGTTTAAATGTATTTGCAAAGTTACTAGTCAGTAGAATGTCTGTTGGAGGACCATCACAATAAAGTGTTGGTAGATATTAAGCAGACAGTCTACTAATACTCTAATGAGAGTTAGATGACATGTACTTGCAAAGTTACTTGTAGTCAACATATGTTCAAAAGGGACCATCAAAATAAAGTGTTACCGATGCCGTCTTGCACTTTTCAGCAACTGTAAAGTGTCAAAGTCAAGCAGGAGCATCATTGACCTATTAAAAAAAAAAAAAAAAAAAAAAGAGGAACCACACCACAGATATTGTTGATTCACATGGTTCCCTACAGATGAGATAAGACATGACCAAAGCTAAATAAATAAATAAACATTAGTATGTGTAGTTGTACAGTTTTCATTTAATGTACCAATCAAAAATCCAACTTGACCGCTATATATAATTTTCCGGTAACACTTTAGAATACTGTTCCTTCATTAATGAATACCTACACAGGAACAAATGAGTAACGCACTATTAACATTGTAGTAACTACTATTAACTAACAAGAAACTCTGATTAACGAATTAGTAAGTCATAGCATTCAGTCGAATGTGGTAGTTCACTATTAGCTAATCAGTAACTACTATTTTTCATACCTCACTGTGGACTACTAAGAACTACTATATACAGGTTCATAATTAATATTAATAATGCATAATATATAATAAGGTAATGGTAACTCATTAGTAATTAATCAAGTGTTACTACATCCTTCTAAAGGAACTACTAATAATTTGGATCAGTATTCTAAAGTGAAAAACATGATAAATACCTAATATTGACTGAAGTCTTTGTAAGCTTTTAAGGCTTTTGTAAGGTTTTGTATAATGACTCAAGTGTTACTACATCTTTCTAAAGGAACTACTAATTATTTGGATCAGTATTCTAAAGTGAAGATCATGGGAACACACTAGTAATGACTAAAGTGTTACCAAATCCATTGGAAGGAATTACTATTCAAAATCTTACAAAAATCTCAAAAGCTTACAATGACTTCAGTCAATATTAGGTAGTTATCATGTTTTTCACTTTAGAATACTGATCCAAATAATTAGTAGTTTCTTTAGAATGATGTAGTAATAGAGTCATTACTAGTGGGTTACCATTACCTTTTATTATAAATTATGCATTATTCATGTTAATTATGAACCTGTAGATAGTAGTTCTCTAGGAGGTATGAAAATAATAGTAGTTACTGATTAGCTAATAATGAAAATACATTCATCTGAGCGCTATTACTTACTAATTTGTTAATCAGAGTTTCTTGTTAGTTAATAGTAGTTACTAGAATGTTAATAATGCGTTACTCGTTTGTTCCTGTGTAATTATTCATTAATGAAGGAACAGTATTCTAAAGTGTTACCAATTTTCCTTGTGTAGCAAAAATAAATAAATAAATAAAATACACACACACACACAAAGATGAATTGCGATGGTGAATTGACGATGAATTAATGGAATTGATGGATGACTCCTTTTTATTATATTTTCTTTCTGCTGTATGTAACAAAAATATAGACTTGAAATATGCAGTTAAAAAACATGTAGGCCTGGTTTCACAGACAGGGCTTAGATTAAACCAGGATTATAGGCCTTAGTTCAATTAGGACATTTAAGTAGCTTTTATAAATATGCCTTATAAAAACATAAAAATGACTGGTAACAGTTATCTTGAGACAAAAGAGTGGTTGTGACATATTTTAAGATATGTCAGTGCAAGTTGCTTTCAGTTAAAAGGGCTCAAACAGACATTTTAGTCTGGGACTAGGAGTAAAGGTAGGGTAGGCAATATATTTATATATATATTTATATATATATATATTTATATATATATTTATTTTAGATCTCTTTTACACCTCTATTTAGAGTCATCCACTTCTTCTCTGATCGACCAAAACACATCTTAATACCTGTGTAAACAGGGCCACAGATAGACAGACAGATAGAGAGACAGAAAAATGTCAAACTGTCTAAAGTTGGATTTGGAATATTAGGAAACACAACTATCATTTTCACTATGATGCAACAAAACAACTGTTGCTATTTAATGTGTACTGCGTTTGTTTGGGCACTGTGAACGTGTCAGTGTGTTAAGATACTCTTCAGAGGAATAGTCTTGTCATAAACATTCTTGACAGACACCCAAGAGACTCTTCTCCATCCGTTCCCTTCCCTCTCATCCACTCACTCAAAACCAGGGAACACTGATCCATAATGCCTCAAGAGTGCAGCGGGTCCCCAGCACAGGTAGCCTGTCTGCATGGGAGTGCATGGTTGAGGAGAGACCCCCTGCGCGAAATTAAATTCTCCAGTTGAATGGCTGGGCCGTCCTCATCCTCGTCCCCCGCTCTGCTCCGCCGAGCCGTCCCTTCATTATTCCCGCCGCCCGTAACTGAGTGAGCGCTTCACTCTGCACCCATCTTGTCTGTTTAATGCCAGCTCAGCTGCTTCAGGGTAGATGGCGGGCTTGTCAGTCTCTAGTGGAACACACTGTATTACCGTTCCTTCACTTCATTTATTCTTCTTTCACACGACACATACAGGATGTTGTGCCACTCCTTCCACTCGCCAGATACACACTGCTGTTTTATTTGCAAGTTTGATGAGTAGTGGTTGCCGGTCGACATTATTTTTCAATGCGGAAGTAAGCTGCATTTTTTTTTTTAAGTGTGCGTGACTACCGATTAATTAGCGCCAAGAGGTAAATAACTAGAAGAATAACAAAGTGCCGTAAATGGTAAAACTATTAGCGCTACAAACCGGTGTGTTTATGGTTGATAATAAAAATTGAATTATGATAACAATTTAAATTTAGCAATATATTTCCCAGCAAAGTTGTCTTCACATGGTATTCAGCCATCTTAAGTGAGAATGCAAATGTCAGTATATCACATACATTTAAAAAATAAATTAAACAGAAATAGGCTAGAAATGGAAGCTTTAGCTAAGTTCTGCCAGGAAGACTCAATCACTACGTCATTACTACCTTCATCTCTATCCAATCACGTCTTTATACTTTCTGTATAAAAGATGGTACTTACTCATGTTTGAGTTCGCAGATGCCGACGCGACATCAACCTCCACCCTCCCCACCACCACCAGGATGGTCCTGTCTATACCTTCTAGGGGGTCGGCTGCACCCCTGCCTTCGTCTTCAGGCAGGAGATGCAGATCCGCTACCCTCGGATTACGAACTATGGACGGGGCCTACGCCAAAGAACTTTACAATGCTTGCTGGGCTGCCAATAAAAATATGCTTGTTACATCACTTTATCTTCCGAGTCTTTCTGGTAGAAATGTTTTTAAAGTTTAGTAATATATAAACAATTTATTTACACAAAAATAAAAATGGAGAGATGTATAAATATCCTATCAGTATCGGTTATCGGCTGATTTTATAGATTTTTTTTTTTTTGTATCAGTTTAGTTAGATATTTAATATTTTATTGTACATTTTATTTGTGTAATTTCCCCTATTTGTATTACCTTTGCCATCATCTAACACTTACTCAAAGGGAATCTTTTAAAACACTAATAATAAAACCGTTAAATGCAAGGTTTAGTAATCTTTTTCTTACTGTGACTTTAATACTGTCCATTATAGTTTGTGATGTCCAAGTTTTAAATGCATTTAATGCAAGGTTATGCATACCTGAGACTGATAGTTTGCATGCGTGTTGTCTGTGTTTGATGAAATAGCGTCGCAACCCTGCGAATCCGAATGTAGCGAAAGATAGTGAAGAGAGGACAGGAAATGATGCGAAGAAGAGGAGGGAACATGATCAGAAGGTCAAATCTTTGATAGTTTAAGCTTCTGTTGTTGTTTGATTGTATCTCTGTCACTTGATTCTTGAGTGTCATCCTCTTGCAATAACTTCCTTTGTAAACATAAGCAGAGCTTCCAGGCTCTGAGATAAAGCCTCTCTGCATGAGAGGGCTGCATGATTGAGTGTTGTTGGGTTGGAGATGCAGACAGTCTGCCATTGTCGAAGCCACGGTTTACACTTGACCTCATGAGCATTTCGACCACATTACTATTCCACAGGAGCGTGCAGCCTGCCCTTTTTCTCTGCTCTTCCTGTTACCTGGGGCTCTGTGAAATGTAAATCCACTCTTTCTGTGAGGATGTAGATAATACCCTGTTTCTGAATAATCACACGGGAGGCTTGCTGTGTTTAGTCTCACTCAGTTACTGTTTCTGCAGGTGAAGTCAAGCAAAAGGGTACAGTATACATGAGGTAGTCAGAATAATGCTTTCAGTATAGTGACCAATAAACGGAAATAATAATAATAATTAAAAATGCATTTATAGTTATCTAAAGGCTTTATTCTCAGAACAAAGCTTTTCGATTACTCTAAATGGTTTCTTTTAATTATTATTTTTTAGTTTTTTTTTTTTTTTTTAGATTTTACTAGTGATTACCTATACTAAGAAAATGAAAAGCTAATTTTGAAACTTTTTCTCTCTCTTTTTTTTTTTACTTCCTATTAAAGATAGGAAGCTTTTTTGTCTTAATGCTACATAATGAAGTGCAAAGGCTGTACATTAACTGTTTAACTGCTGCTTTAGCTCTGTATTGTATCAATGTTGTGCTGCTATAGGGGATGATGGATATATAGTTTGTTTATATAGTATAGTTTACTGGCAAACGTTATTCTTCTTCAACAAAAGTCTATAAATTGTGTAAAAAATGTAATTCTTCTGTCAACTTACAATTTGTTTCCATTTTAATTTTTTAACTGACACACATCATTTTGTCATGATGGATAAACAAACAATGAGATATATTGGCAACAGGTTTGAGGAACAGACAGGCACTATTTAAATATTTATATTACTCTGGATTAGTCCATAATATAGGATCCATAATATGCGTATGGGGAAAATCTACCTGATCTTAAGCATGATTGGTCTACAGATTGGGATGAAGTTGGACACACGTCCACACATGATTTAATATAAACTCCTCATCCATATAAGAACAAAATAAACAACAATCAAGACTAAAATAAAACGCACACAAACAAAAAGGAACAAACATGAGTGGATGAAATGCTCCAGTTGAGAAAGTCAAGTGGATACTGATATATTAACCTAAAAGGGATAATATCACTCAAACTATTTCAAAAGAATCAGCAGCAAACAAACATGCAAACACAAGATGGATGCAAAACAAATCATGGATTTAAAGCCACAACACAAGCCTGGGCAGATAAAAACTTAAAGGACAAGTTCGGTATTTTACACTTAAAGCCCTGTTTACAGATCGTTTCTGATGAAATAGAACGGTTAAGATTAAAATTTGGACACATGCTGCTGTCCCGAGAATTTTAGGTTTCTTTCGCTTTCCCCCCACCTCCAGAATGGCTGCATATGTGCACTGGAACAATCCTTCCTAAAACGCATTCAACTTTCGTTTACAAAGACGTGAAACTCACCGAGTGGTCAGGGGTGTTCACTGATATGCTCACACAAAAATCGCTGCAAAAGATGCTTTTCAACAGGTGTTTTACCATTCGTTGTAAAACTGTGGACCTATTTTTCCAAACGCCTCACACCCGTACATTCTTCCGTTGAGAGCTTGAATAATAGACACTCCTACAGAAAGAATACAAACAACCCCACTTCCAGCGGAGTAATACCGTACCTCACAGCACATCCAATACAAGTCAATGGAGTTGGACAAAAACTATGATAAAACCTGTTGGAAAGCATCTTTTGCAGCGATTTTTATGTGAGCATATCAGTGAACACCCCTGACCACTCGGTGAGTTTCACGTCTTTGTAAACGAAAGTTGAATGCGTTTTAGGAAGGATTGTTCCAGTGCACATATGCAGCCATTCTGGAGGTGGGGGGAAAGCGAAAGAAACCTAAAATTCTCGGGACAGCAGCATGTGTCCAAATTTTAATCTTAACCGTTCTATTTCATCAGAAACGATCTGTAAACAGGGCTTTAAGTGTAAAATACCGAACTTGTCCTTTAAATGGTAACACCGGGACATACCTGTGGATTAGCTTCTCATCATAATCAGTTAACTGAGTAATAGTTACAAATTCCAGGAAGTGATCCAAACTCCACCATAAACAGGTATGATAAAATTACAAAGCAACCACATGTAAAAAAATAAAATAAAATAAAATAAAATAGGCTGCAAACAGCTAACAGCACAAACCTCAGATTGTAACATTCAGATTCAGAAAGCGTGGGCACTAGACATTGACACACCTCCAGGTGGCATTGGCCCATATATATGTAAAACATGGACACAGATTGGCTTGCTGTTGTATGATTGATGCAACAAAGAACTGTGATGCTAATCACAGATACATCTAGATGACTTTGACACCACAGTTCAGGCTAGACGCTAGTGAAGGGTTTGGCACTGAGTGTGTTCTTATTAGGGCTGGGTATTGACACAAATTTCACAATTCGATTCGATTTCGATTCACAAGCTTGCAATTCGATTTCGATTCAATATTGATTATTTTGGATATCAGGTACAATACATGGCAAATTTTCTCAAGAAAAACAAATCTCTTAACTAATGCTGTAAACTATGGGAGTCAGTTGTAGCCTACTAGGCTTCATTAGCCAACTATAATATTGAAGGTAAAAATGAACTGATTTGTATACAAACACTTAAATTACACTTTTATTTATTTTTATAATAATAAAGTTATATGAAATATAAACATTTAAATGGTGGCTGTCATAAAAACTTGCAAAAAAAATATGCATTCAAAATTGAAGAACATTAAAAATTATAATGAATATGTAATATGGTGCATATATTTAGCAAAATGCTCCTCTGTAGAGTTAATTTTTTCTAGCTGACTAACAAGTTTATGGCCACTGGATATGTTTTTTCTGAGGTAAATGTGATGTGACGTTACATGACATTGTTTACAAGCTGATTTACTGACGTCTTTCCACGGTTGAAACACTGATCGAGCGATTCCATGTCACATGATACGGAATTCGATAAGTTGTACTCTACCTTTTAACATACTTTCAGATGCTCATTCATGTTTATTTTGCGCAGTAACTGGTATTATTAAGGCGGGAGAGAAGATCACGTGCGCTCCGCGCTGCTGCTGCTCTTGAGCTGAGCTGCGCCAGAGCGATCTCACGCCACAGCGCCAAAACGGTAGGCTATTTATGTTTTTGAATTTCGGAAGAAAATGAACGTAATTTGAAATCTGAGACTTTGTTTTATATCAATAGTAACAAAGCACAAAGATTATTGCGATTTATTGGATGGGATGCGCGCTACAATGTTACATTCATTCATCAACTGAAAACAGGATGACTAATCGATTCTTGGGATTTAAGAATCGATATCGGTTCGTAAAAATGAGAATCGATTAAAATCGAGAAATCGATATTTTTTACCCAGCCCTAGTTCTTATGGTGCCATTAGCCAATCAGAGCTATCATGACATAATCATCCTATGATTTCATAGTAATTATGCTATGTTCAAGTCCTCCTGGTAAGTTCCTTTTTTTTACAAGTTTGGAAATTGCAACATAATGTGCATTCAAATCAGTAACGTGCGGTGAAATCTTGTCATGGGTAGGCTGTGACCTATCAATGTGGCATATATGTTCATATATTCATTCAGCATATATCAAGTTCAATATCAGGCATCATCACATCGCTGCCTGCATACAGCAAAGTCAGTCATATGTGAGGCTAATGCACAATCAAATCTAATAATCAAATTAATGGACACATCTATCTTATGACTTATACAACAAACAAATGTTTTGTGCGGGACACAGTGAGAGAGGGAGGCGGCGCGGTGTCAGCGAACCGACAACCAGCCTAGTCACTCCTTCAAAATGCGCAAACGCGCACAGACAGCCACACACACACACACTATTGGTCTGGTGACGGCGCACCAGGATTTGAATAGGCTACAGTCAGAAAACATTGTGTCAGCAGTACAGCTTTAAAGTACAAAAACAGCTTATTCGCTCCTACAAACTGCGCTACGCGCACACACCGACACGCAGTTGTCATGGTGAAACATACAATCATTTGGTAACTTATCTCTGAAAAGCCCTGAATGTGCTCTGTACAGGACATGTAATGTCTCAGAGAAATCGCTAAAACATAATGTCCTCTACAGAGGACAACACTATAGTAGGTAGTCAGGAGTTTTACATATAAATTGTCTCTGGTTTTACTAATCACAACTAAGTTAGGTAAGCAAGATGATACGCACCTTTGTACGAACAACAGTGTTTTCACAACTCGGCGGTTTGTAGGCTTCCAAGTCATGAACCCAGCCATTTGTGAACTGAACGTGGGCTTCCATAGATTTATAATTACGAAACTGAGCCTCGGAATAAGCACTCACACCACAGACTAAATAAACAAAAATATCTGGAAATGTCAGAGGAGGTAAATCGTCGGGAGTATATTCTCTTGCAGGCACCTCATACGGATCCATATTTCCGATCAATGACATCTTTTCCATGTACCGTTTTCTTGCGTCAGGTAGAAGTGTGTCTCTGTATAGTACATTTCGTTCTTTTAATCGACTTTTCAACATTGTTTCGTGTAGTAAGTGATTGTTTTAAATCTCGCCCGATGTGGCCTCACAAAATGGCGGCGCACTCTTGTTTACGTCCCAGAATGCACTGCGCAGTGACGTCGGTTGCCAAGCCCGAGAGCGAGTGGGTCACGTGACATGAAGCAGGCTCGGTCTCTGCCTCAATGTTGATCATTCAAGACAGCATGAGAACTGACTGCGCATGCGCAAACCTACGTAAACTACGTTCTATGGACCGAAGAGGCACTGCTAACCTCTGCCTCAATGGCCATGGCTTTGAATTTCCTGCATGAAACAATGGTTTTAGGAGCAAACAATGGCAAAATTAGTATATTATGTGTGTATTCCTGAACATTTTTGTTACAAAAATTTATATTTGGAATAAAATAAATGCAATTAATAATGTGGTGAATTAATAAAGTTCTTGGAATTAATAAATGTAATGTCAACATTTCCTTTGGTGAGGCACTGCCTACCCTGCCTACCCTGACTGCACGTCCCTGATTCAAATGATGTGGTCAGAATGAGTTTCTGGTCAATTGTGTATTTTTAAATTTTTTCACTTCCTATTAAAGATAGGAAGTGTTTTAGTGTCAATGCTACATAATACTGAGTAAAGGATGTACATTATGTTTAACTGATGTTTTAGCTGTGTATTGTATCAATTTTGTGCTGCTACAGGGGATGATGGGAAATGTACTTTGGGCGCACAAGTCTGTTTTTCATAAACCAGCTAAATGAGTATACGGTGACGCATTGCTGCCACATACATATTATTTTTTCCACTCAATTATGTCGTAATAAGATCTTATGTCGTTAAAATGACATATTTTCTCGTAATAACGAGATCTTATGTCACATTTTCCTATCAACAGTGGAAACAACTTAAAATACTCCATCATTTCTGGTCATACAGAAAAGAATAATACATCAGTCGCAACTACTTTTATTTGTGTAAACTCACAACAACAAGAAAACGTTGTGCTTTTGTAAAATAAAAGAAAACGAACAGGGCGCGCTTTCATGATCTCAAAAAAAGGAGCGCGTCTCAAAAATGAACTGAAAAGCAGTGTATAGACAAGCCTCACATACATGAGAAAAATAGGTATCTGTATAAAGCTTATAAAAAAAGGTCCACTAACGAAAAAAATTGAATCGAAAGCAAATACGTACGGTACCATCTGATTATGTAATCCTGTCCGTAAGAAAGGTGCATCTTGGCTAAATTACAGCGGAGATGTATGGAGATATGTTTGCAGGCAGCCTACACTGATTTAGAAAAGTCTACTTCATTAATAAACAATTAAAATGCTTCGTTATTTTTTTCAGACACATTTATTATCATTAGCCTACTTTTGCCTGTGCTTTGCGGCAAGTTTTATGCATGCGCTTGAGCGCGGAATAGGCTATAGCCTACATGCACCCAGGATTGAATATAAACGTGCGATTAGTCCTAATTGCTTAAATTAATGATTACTATAAAAATCTTTAGTCTATGGCAACTCTAATCAATAGCCTACATTTAATATTTGACATTATTTAATTAGTAATTAGTATCCAGCTCTTTACATTAAATTAGTTGAGTTAGCATAATTAGTTTAATGAGCTAATAAAATAATAAAATAAAGTTTAAATTAAGATACTAACCATATATTTCTATATAGCATTACTTATTCCACCACACAAAGGACTGTTTATAAGGTGACAATCCGTTATACATGTGAAGATTGTAGGCTGTATCTTGAAGATTTTTGTATTGTATTGTGTCTTCTGTTATAAAGACGAAGGTTGACATTTCGTTAATTAAACAAAATAAGAACACAATGTTGTAAAAATAAACAACTTAGGCTATGTTCTGTTAGATGTGTTTTGACTTCACTGTAAAAAAATCTAACCTCCCCAACTCAAAATTTTCTAGTGACTGGTCACATCTAAATTTTTCAATTGGCCCAAGTGAAATTCAAATTAAATTTACAGAATTTCACTTGGGCCAATTGAAAAATTTAGATTAGGGATGTCCCGATACCACTTTTTCACTTCCGATACCGATACCGATGCCGCAGCTTTGGCTATTTGCCGATACCGATATCAATCCGATATTTTTATTTTATTCTTGAACTAATACTAATAATAATAAAATATATGGAAGCACTTTGCTCAATTAGCCACATAAAAACATCTCGAACAAATACTTCTCCAGTATATAGTCCACAACAACAGCTGATAATGAAAGACTGCCAGCCTTTATTCAAAAGACCTTGAGATATGTTTGGTAACCTGAATGAATTTAAAATTAATTTGCTATATTTCAGATAAATATATTTGTTTCCTTAAAATTTTAATTAACTTTAACTTTATTCTCATCTGAATTATAAATAATTTATTTCTGTATAAAATAATACTACTTTTAAAAACACATTTGATTTTCTTTTTTATTCAATGTAGAATGTGTAACTTAAAAATAAACAGATTAGTGCTCTGTTTTAGGACAAGAAATGAAAACCAATGCAATGATGAATGTCCAAAAGATGAGATCATTTTTGCTTTTAAACAGCGTGTGTGTGTGTGTGTGTGTGTGTGTGTGTGTGTGTGTGTGTGCGCGTGTGTGATTTTGGTTGGGTGACAGTTACAGTTTGACAAAAGCACAATGTTGTGTTTTACACAAATATAAGTAGGCTATACACTTTTTGCAGTTTTAATGATGTCCTGTATGAAAATGACGGAGTATGTTTTTATGTTTCCACTGTTCGATCGCGCCCGTGCCTCTCTCTCTCTGACACATAGGCTACACACACTCCAGCATTGCAATCTTGACATCGCAGCCTGGTCATTTTGCTGCGTTCACACTAAACGCGAATAGAGCGTCAAATTTGCGTCTATCGTGTCTAGTTCGATACTTGAACAGTTTGAATCCATTCGCGCGTCCAAAGCGAATAGGACGCGCCGCGCGCGTATAATGATAAAGTGAGCGTTTGAAGCGATATAGACGCTCGTTCAGAGCTAAGGCGGGCTACAGATTAGGTGTCCCTAAAGAACCCGCATATGCGCGTATCTAACAGTAACGTTAGTTCCGTATTACATTAATTAATGTGCACGTGAGATTTATTTATTTTTATACCGTGTATTCTCTGTGTAAATCCATGCACCGAACGTACGTTCAGTACGAATACGTACCGTTCCACCCCTAATGGGTATCGGATCATAGGTATCGGATAATTTTTTTTCTCCCCTCCGATATCCGATCTAGCGTTTTGGGCCAGTATCGGCACGATACCGATGCCGTAGATCGGATCGGGACATCCCTAATTTAGATGTGACCAGTCACTAGAAAATTTTGAGTTGGGGAGGTTAGACATTTTTTACAGTGTACTTTTTGTTTAATTATATCTCTAGGTAATGAAGATATAGCCTATTAACAAAAATAAATCTTATATATTTATATAAAAAAAGGGCCTTGTTGATTAATTTTGCCTGATTGGGGGCTGCTACTATTTGCTTAAGCTTTTTGAACGTAGAAGTGTGATAAAGGCGTGATAGGCTATCAATTTTATGTGGATAAAGGCATATTTTGTAAATGACTACACATGTCCTTATAAGGCCAAGAAAATATGTCGTTTTAACGACATAACATCTCGTTATTACGAGAAAAAGATGTCGTTAAAACGACATAAGATCTCGTTATTATGAGAAAAGATGTCGTTAAAACGACATAAGATCTCGTTATTACGACATAATTGAGTGGAAAAAATAATATGTGGCAGCAATGCGTCACCGTATGAGTATAATTTTTTGACAAACTGTATTTTTCTTCATCGACAGTCTATAAAATGTGTACGATCAACTCACATTTATGCTTTTTTTCCCCTTACAAATTCTTATGATTGCTAACAATTTGCAAGGCTCTCTTTTGATGGAACTCACACTGCATTCAAATGGTGACACTATGGGTGACTGTGTCTGAAGCACGTGTGCAACTAGTCCAATCTTGATTGGTGCTATGCCACCTCGTGACGTGTGGCGGTGTACAGTGGAAGCTACAAAGGGAGGCCAGCAACATATTGCAAATTATTTGGTGGTGTTTGTCCCACTAAGAACGAATAAGCAGCTTTAGATCTGTGTGGGGGGAGTGGCTCACACCTTCTCTTTCCCGCTTCTCCTCGGTGCCCTCTGGACTGTTCTGCCAATCCCACCATCTCTGGTTCTTCGTGGCGCAGCGGTCTCCAGTGAGTGTGGTCCAGTCTCTGCCCAGGAATGTTGCAGAACTGGGAGGCTCACTCCCTCCGAGGTGGGTATTGGAGAAGTATGTCCGGTTGTCCCCTGCTGGCGAGCTGTTTCAGGGCACTGGACATATTACTCAACCTACACTGGAGGTCAGTCTCGAGAGGCTGAAATCTCTTTATACTATTTGGCAGCATGGGAGCTTCTGCCAAATGTGACTCAATGGGTCCTGCAGGGGCCCCTGAGGGGGTACAGCTCCTGAATACTGGTCTCTCAAACTCTAACTCTAGAGGTCCCTCCATGAGGAAACTATATACCTTAAACTTTACGTTAAACAGGGGTGTCAAACTCATTTTCACTGAGGGCCACTTCAGCATTATGGCTGCCCTCAAAGGGCCGGTTGTAACTGTAAGACTGTAACTGTAAGACTGTCATGCGTATTTAAATGTGAGGTAGTTAGGGGGGTTCGGGGACATGCTCCCCCGATAAAATTTGGATTTCTCGGACTTATATGTGCATTTTAAGGTGTTTAAAGGCCAAAATATTTGGATAACAATAGCTTTAAAAACATGTCAGTGGGCAGTAGCATAAATTATTTGTCAAGCAGATAACAGATTCTTAAAAATGAGAATGAGGATAAATGTTGCAATGAATGATCCACACTACAAAATGGAAATGCAGAATGTTTCTGCTTATTGTTGACAATACACAATCACATATTCCAAACAGGAATGGCCTTAAATGAGAAATCTTTCAAGGATTATTTTGCATAGATGTAACATTTCAATCAAAAACCAGTGCAATCTTTTTGTGTCCAGAGGCAAATGAGCAATTTATATTAGCATTAAAGATTGGTTTCAGCAACTTGTTTCTTTCCTGAGTTAATCAATGTTTTTGGCACTAATCAGTTTAAAGTTCAATTGTTCACTCATAAAGACAGTCACTTGTCGCCACCTACTGGCTTAAAGGAGACCTCGGCAACTCTAGCGAACTCTAGTCACTTCTTCGCTGATTTTTCCTTTTGTCGTCGCATGTTTTCCCCACGAGCTCCCCCTACAGCTGTGGGGGGGCGTATATTTCACAACACGGTCGTAAAAAAACTCACTTGCGGCGGCCTCCTCCCCCTCTCTACCGCTGCTCATGTGCGTTTGTTTTGATCGGAGCAAGCCAACTGTATCGTGTGGAGTTATGTCTACCGAGGTGGGTAATCTGGTAATACATCATACATGCGTGGGTGTTTATGTCGAATTGCCGTAAAGCAGTTTGTGTTTCGCGCTCGTTCTCGTTCTAGTTCTCGCTTCTCACGAGACTTCCAATTTCTATCTTGCCGGGACGGTAGTCCCCAAGTTGCAAGGTTGGTTTTCCGCCTGGGAACGCTGGGGGGAGCGGGGAAAGTCACCAATATCACCAGAACAGGTTGTTTAACCATCCAAATGAATTCTAGACAGTTTTATTAAGTTAAAAAAGTTACCAAGTTCTCCTTTAATGATGCAAGTGGCGCAAACACAGACAAGCGGAGTGATACAAATGGTGAAAAGGCTAATAGCCTACTGGTACCTATATTAAAATAATATAAAATATCAATATATTATTCTTCAATCAGTTCTATGCAGCAGAATCAGATTTAACAGATTTATTTTTTTGACCAATTGTCAAAATAAAGCAGGCTATAGTCCTAAAAAGCTATTTTTATCAGAGCATGAGCAAAGCAGGGAGAGGACCAGTGAACGAGAGGATCGTGATTCGTGTAATTTTACCAGTGTTGCCCAGCACGGCTATACACACCATGTTACAGCACAGTAGTGCTATTGCAAAAAGAAACAAGTCCAGAGAAATTTCATGTCGGCACGCTTTTTTTAGCGGACTTTGTCTTTCCGGTGAGCGTGAGCAGAGCTCGCAACACACACACACACACACACACACACACACACACACACACACACACACACACACATGGAGGTTGCTTGCGGAACATTGAGAAGAACGTGCTGTTAAGCGCTTTTAAGTTATGCATCTTCGGAAGCGGACTCGCGCAAAGTCATAAAACACGCTGAGCCAGAGTCAAACCATCGCCGAACACGGAGGAGCGCGGCGGCTTTTTAGTATCTTTCGGCCAAAAAACGAAAATGTTATTTTCGGCCGAATATTTTCGGCATCCTAAATTTCGTTGCATCCCTAATTTTAAGACACCCATATGCTCTCGCGGGCCATATTAAATAATGTGGCGGGCCGGAATAGGCCCGCGGTCCTTGAGTTTGACACATGTGGGGGACACTCCACCTCTGGAAAGATGAATGTGTATTTAAATTGGGTCATTTATGAAGAAGAAATGTGAAATTATTTTTGAATTTGGAGCTTTCTAGACTGAGAAAAGCCAGAAAATGTATTTTTGGCTCATGTGGATGAAAGACAACAACTCCCAGAATGCACTTGCTTTGCTGCTCTATGAGGCCACTCCCAAGCCACGCCTACCGGTTAGAGAGCAGTTGTAAACAATAAAGCTAACTAGTCTCCGTGAGTCTGGGCTTTTGAGATCGCATCGCACAAAATGTCCGGGATTCGGCTTTTGCTTTCTACAGTCGCCATTGTGTTTACTGTGGCAAGCAGGACGAGACTAGGGCCGCGGGAGAACGATGCGAGGCCGGTGGTGTGATTACTGATGACCGACACCTGTGAGGCACTGGTCTCGTATCTCTCACGGAGGAGCAGGTATTTTCTTAGCAATGGTAAAACGCACATCAACCGATCACGCCACCGGCCTCGCGTCTTTCTCCCGCGGCCCTAGCCTCGTCCTGCTCGCCACAGTAAACATGATGAATGGCGACTGTAGAACGCAAAAGCGGTGGTGTGATTATTGATGAGCGGTGCCTGTGAGACTCACCGGTCTCGTGGGCTATCTCTCACGGAGGAGCGGGTATTTTCTTAGCAAGGGTAAAACGCACATCAACCGATCACTTGTTTAGCGTTCATGTAAACACTACATTCAGATTCACCAACTGGAATGAATTCAGTTAGACTGAAACAAAAGGTGTGCATGTAAACAATGAATGGCGACCGTAGAAAGCAAAGCCGAATCCCAGACATTTTTGACTAATCTCGACGGCCGGACATGCAGGTTTCTGCCGGTGAAATCAAACGCACTGGCACTGATCTGTGATAGGTCTGTTAGCGCATTAGGTCCAACCCCCTATGGGCGGGTTTGAAAGGGTGGGAACTAGTGCTTGTAGTCTTAACAGAAATCCCCCCCTCTTACACTTCCTCCTACAATGACGCAAAATGACGATTTTTGCGTCATTGTAGGAGGAAGTGTAAAGAGGTAAATACAGATTTCTCTCGTCTCAGGGGAAAATGAGAAAATGTTGCACGACCATTCAATAGTATGACTGGGTTTCTAACATTGCAAAGCTTAATGCAAATGGGTGGAGTGTTCCTTTAAAGTGGAGAGTCTTCCCTTTATGGTGCAGAGAACGTCAGGCGTTAACTGCCCGGTGGCGTAAGTCGACTTGCGTAGTATATAGCCGTCTGCCGGAAACTAGTTATTTTAGTCGATAAAGTTTTACATATGGATATTTTTCTTACATGAACACATCACTTAATTTCAGAAGGCCTTTATTAACCCCAGCAGAGCCGTGTGGATTACTTTTATCATGGATGGATGCTTTTTTATGGACTTCAAAACATAAACGGCCATTCACTGCCATTATAAAGCTTGAAAGAGCCAGGACATTTTTTTATTATAACTCCGATTGTGTTCGTCTGAAAGAAAAATGTCATATACACCAATGATGAATTGGGGGTGAGTAAATCATGGGGTACATTTCATCTTTGGGTGAACTATCACTTTAAGGTTTACGTGGAGGCCTCCCACGCACAGTTGAGCGAGGGATCTTGGGGAGACACCATTTGGATTTATTTCCTTCTTGGCACCTTTCATCCTCTTCATGTGTTGGTGGAACAGGAGAAACTACAGTTAGGGCTCTTCTGAAGAATTTATCTACATTTATTAAAAATGATTAATCTTAATACAAAATAATTAATCTCCTGTTTATTTATTTATTTTGTAAATAAAGTGGTAAATTATGTTTTCTTTTACACAAACAAAGCACTTGCGTCACTTCATAAAATTGAGGTTAAATCACTGGAGTCACATGGATGACTTTTATGATGTCTTTACAACCTTTCTGGGGCTTAAAAGTGGTAGTTGCATAGGCTGTCAATGGAGGGACAGAAAGCTCTCAGATTTCATTATAAAAATATTCTGAACACAAATGAAGATGAATGAAAGTTTTAGGGGTTTGATATGACATGAGGGTGAGTAATGACAGAATTTTCATTTTTGGGTGAACTAACTCTTTAAAATATATTAATTAAAATATAATTATAATTAAATACAGTAATTTTAAATTATAATAACATTTTACAATATTACTGTTTTTACTGTTTTTTTTTACTGTCTTGGTGATCATAAGAGACTTCTTTCAAAAATAAAAACAAAATTTGATTGACCCCAAACTTTTGAACAGCAGTGTATACAGTTGTAATCAAAATTATTCAACCCCCATTGCAAATTAGGTTTGTTGGCAAAATCTACAGACTTTCAGCTGTTTGCAATGAACAAATCAAATAAAACTAATTGAAATAGCTCAACACAACAACTGTTTCAAGTGGTTTCCCCAAATGAAACTTTGAATGACTTCTGCAGTCTCAAAATTATTCAACCCCCTGAATAGAATCCCTCACAACAGCACAAATCTGCAAAACAGGTGTTGTCTCAAGCACACCTGATGCAACTAATCAAGGGCTTCATTAGTTGCACCAGGTGTGCTTGAGCTAGAACACATGAAATATCTGAACTGGCTAGGTTTGTTGAGTGTCCCGTTTGACTGCATGTTAGAAATATGGCTAAGTCAAAAGAATGGTCCAAAAAGTTAAGATAAGATATCATCACCCTTCACAAACAAGGAACAGGATACAAAAAGATAGCGAAGGCACTAAATGTTCCTAGAGACACCGTTGGAAGCATAGTTCACAAGTTCAAAGTTAAAGGAACAGTGGTTACACTTCCTGGACGGGGCAGGAAAAGGAAGCTCTCAACGGTTGCAACCAGGTTTCTGAGAAGGCTGCAAAAGACCTGCAGCAAGACTTGGTGGCAACAGGCACTGAGGTTTCAGGTTCCACAGTAAGGCGTGTACTAAATGCATGCAGTTTCCATGCCAGAACTCCAAGACGTACACCACTACTGACACAAAAGCACAAGAAAAGTCGTCTCCAATTTGCTAAAAATCATATAAATGAGCCACAGAAGTTTTGGGATTCTGTTCTGTGGAGTGATTAAACTAAACTTAAACTTTTCAAAACTTTTATGTCTGGAGGAAGAAGAATGAAGCATATGCTGAAAAGAACACTCTGTCTACAGTTTAGCATGGTGAGGCTCGGTGATGCTCTGGGGCTGATTTGCATCCTCTGGCACTGGAAACCTGCAGCTTGTGGAAGGCAAGCTGGATTCAATGAAGTATCAGGAAATCCTAAAGAAAACGTAATGCCGCCATGAGGAAGCTGATGCTTGGATGTCATTGCAACATGACAATGATCCCAAACTATCAAATTCCACCAAGGCTTGGTTGCAGAAGAAGTCCTGGAAGATTTTACAGTGGCCATCACCATCACCTGCCTTGAACTCCATTGAAAATCTCTGGTGGGATTTGAAGGAAGTGGTTGCAGCACTCAAACCCAAGAATATTACTGAACTGGAGGCCATTGCTTATTAAGAATGGGCTAAGATTCCTCAGAAACGCTGCCAGAAGCTGGTGTCTGGTTATACATCTCGTTTTGCAACAGGCCATTACAGCAAAAGAGTGTTCTACTAAGTACTAAAGATGCTTGCCATAAAGGGGTTGAATAGTTTTGAGACTGCAGAAGTCATTCAAAGTTTCATTTTCAGTTGAATTTGGGGAAACCACTTGAAACATTTGTTGTGTTGAGCTTAACAATTTCAATTACTTTTGTTTGATTTGTTTATTTTAAACAGCTGAAAGTCAGTAAATTGTGCCAATAAACCTGATTTGCAATGGGGGTTGAATAATTTTAATTATAAATATATTTTCAATTCTTCCACAGGAAGGAGGTGGAACAGTCTCTTGCTTTCAAAGGAATCACCCCATGTTTCATTTGCAACAGCAGAGACATTCAGGCTAATTGTCTATGTGTCGTGGTGAGACAGGCTCCCCAGGAGTGACAAACACACCTCTCCTGCATTCCCTTAATTGCCATCATAGATATGAGACATGAAGGAAGAAAATGGCTAAAAACACTGAGGAGATCAATAGGACACAATGCACCATGCTTCCATATGTTTTGTTTAGGAAACATACAAATCCTATTGTGCACATTCCTGAATAAAATGACCCCCCCCCCCCCCCAACTCACCACCCAAAAAAAAAAAAGACGAAAGCACAAGAAAAACGAGCATTCGTAGACCATTAAACACCTCACACCCCCACTCTCACACCCTCTGTGTAACCAAAAAGCTATTGATAGCAATGGAACAAAATGCTTTTCAATGTGACAATTGATTGCTTTTTGAGGCAGCTGCTGGTTGATTTCATAATTGGTATAATTTTTCACAAGTACATGAATGTCATGCGGCAGAAAGCCTCAGAATCGCAGTCCTAATGCAGTGCCCTTTAGTTCAACCTAAAGATCAATAATGTATTAAAACCAAGTGCGTATTAAAATAATAGAGGACTATTGCCAGGCTTCAGACAAGAAAAATATGGAAGAGAAATGAGTTAACAAAAAGGCTTAGATGGAAGTCAAGCGCTGCGCACTGAGGAGTAGAAATAAATAGTGAACTTTTCGCTTGAAATTGGTAAAGGGAAAGCTACAGAAAATATTGGTATGGCAAACCAGATAATGGAACAGGGTAGGGTGGTTTTTAGAAGTAAATACATTTTTTTGTACATTTTTAGAGTAACGAAAGCTAAGTGTTAGCATTTTCTTGCTAACACTTAGCCTGCCTGTTAGCATCATGTTTGACAGGGATTTTTGGAGAGGCTGCTTTGTTGTATTTCTCAATTTTAGATTGTAATGGGCCTGTTAAGCTGTAGCTGGAGAATAAAACTCAAGAATCACAAAGAAAATAATCTGTAGCTAAGCATTCTGATGACAGTGTTATGATAGTTTTGTTGCAAGGCTACTTCATGCTCACTACCTCTTATAAATGACAGGCAACTGTATGTGACAGAGAATCTGAGGCAGCGAAAAGCAAACCTGTGACTAAGTACCTGAGCTACATCCTGTTGTTCCGACTCAAGGCAATAAGCGTACTTGACGCAGACATGACAAGCTAACATCAGCCAACTTCAGGACGAATCACTGGACTCTTGGGAAGTGGACTGGATTTGATGCTGTTACTGCAGCTGTTTTGTGTGTAATGTGGTAAACAATGTGAATGATGCAGGAAACTACAAGAAATACCTCCCTACTCAAACCGTACCACAGACACTTTTCAATATCCCTTATCTTTCTCCCTCCTGGTTTTTCGGTATCCCGACGCTTTGAAGTGCTCCTGTGTCTTTTCAACAGTCAGCTCTGCATTTGATCATAGTTTGATAACCTGACACATCTGATTCATTTTATTAAAGCGATACAATTCTTCTGAAAGGTCTTCAAAATCTCTCGACATCCAGCGTCGGTGAGGAGGAATGATACGCACAATGCTGCGTTCTAAGTTAAGCATATAAAAAAAAGAAAAGAAACATCCTGCCAAGTGCCTCACAAGTGAAATTAATTTGTAAAGTTTCTTCACAGAGCTCTGAGACAGATGATTCCTTTTGAAAGTCATTATATTCCTGTGCTGTCTGGAGATTTTGTCATAGAGAAGAGAAAATGGCATGATTTTTAGGCTTTTTTATCTTTTCCTTTTCTTTCGTCTTACTTGACATGTGCCTTTTTTGTGTGTGTTTCACATGAAACGTATAAAAAGTAAACAAATGATATTGTATTAGCTCACTGCAGACAAAGACAAAATTTGTTCAATTTGATTATGAAAAATGGAAGTTCATTTAAGCTCTTTATTATTTTATTTTTTAAGTCATGCTGTGATTTTTCCTTGTATTCTGTAAATACACTTTAGTGCTTTAAAGCAGCATTTGGATAATATGACATATTTCTTTCTATTTATGCTTGTGGTGCTTTAGATTTTAATTTCGTTATTACTAAATGACCTTATTTTACACTAAAATTATTTTTGTTTAATTTACAAAAAAAATGGCATTGGCACAACTAAATGATAATATAATAGTTTGTATGTGTGTGAATAATATAATAAGATTATTATTATATAAAATATGTGAAAAAAGTATAATATATCATAATATAATTTATTATAATAATTTAAACTTTTAAAATATAATGCAATTTTTAGCATATGTGGTAGGATTTTTACATTCATTCTCTGTAAAAAATACTAAAAAGAATTTACAGTGCTGTTCATCAGAGACATAAAATTTGCATTCAGCATTTCTCTACAGCGGCATTTCCATTGTTCACTATTTTAAATAGTGCACAAACTGCACATGATATCATACATATTTAATCATCTTCATAACAACCAGCATTAATGCCAAACTGTTTCAGTCATGACCTCAGATGCTCATGTGCCAATATATGAAATTTTATCTGCAGATTGATAGCCCCAGATCTGACGCAAACACGAGGAATTACTAAGCGTATTTTGGCTTCTGCTCTTTCATGGCTGCCAGGTCATGAATATATATAGCATTATCAAGATCGGCTGGCATTTGGAGCAAATGCGTTTAACTCTACCTCTCCTGGCATATATACTGCTGTTCCAAAACACCAGGGGAAGGGGTTTTGGACACAGAGCAGTGTGTATCTTCAAGCTTTAGGGGAGACATGTGTGCAAAAGCAGGCAAAATGTCAACCCAGAGGTCACAGAGAAAAATCTCTGTCTCTCTCGCTCGCTCACTCGCTCTCCCTCTATCTCTGTGGCACGTGACTTTATAGGAGCCAGTGTGCTAGCATAGGCTTGACCAGTTGGGTGCTGTCTTCATACTCATTACCGGATGCAAATGAAAGGGGTATACATGTTTAATATTTAGTGGCAGCAGAAATGTCAGGGCCGGCACAAGATGGAATTAAACAGCACTGTCAGCGCAAGTGAACTCAGGGCTTTCTCAGCTATTTCACTTCATATTGAGTTACTGTCACAATTTATTTCGCAGGCAAAGCTCACACGCGTGCAAAAAAATGCCCTGTGATGCCTTAAGGAAGCGAGGAAATGCGGTATGTAAAGTGTGTGTGTGTGTCGGAATCTCCTTTTCAAAGAAAGCTTCAATATAAGTAATCCCTCTGCTCAATGAAGCTTAACAAATGTGTCATCTTTTTCACACCAACAATAGCCGGGCAATTGCACAAGCACCAGTGTTGTAATTTAAGTCAGTGAGTTTTCACACAACGACCAATCCCACCACACTGCTTAGCATTAATTTCCCAGGCTGTCCAATAGGAAGCCAGATATCCAAAGTACCTTTAAATGTGATTATATTCAAAGAAACAGCACCGCCTCGTTCCTCAGTGGAAAATCTCAGCGTGATTTTTCAATGTCTACCCAACAGCGGTACTTCTTAACCCTTGGTCCTGAGAAAAGGGGGCAAAAAACAGTTCATGGAAGAAGGCTTTGTGTGAGGAAAGCCTCCACAAGTGCTTATTTTAATCAGCTAGACTGGAACCTATAGGGACTTAATTAAAGCACTGTTCTGGAGAGCATTAGTTAGGCAGGCAGTATCTTCACACCAGAACACATCTCTCCCTGATGTTTTTATCTGTGCCAGTAGGGTCGCTGAGATTATAATATTATAACATTATCTATTCAAATTGTGTGCCTACTTTTTTGACACCTCAGCCCTGTTATTTACACACAAGGTCTTTGCTGTATAAATATTCAGCTGGGCTTATTCACTGCATTGAGGACCGTTTCAGACAAATTTATTCAGAGCTTCAGCTGTGACAAGTGCTTGGACTGGCAGTAGATATTTTGGTCGAAAATTATTATTATTTTTTTTTTTGTGTGTATAGGTCTTTGCAGGATGAATGGAAAACATGGATTCTGTCCACAATTAAATTTAGAACGGCTTTTCCTGAATTCCTATTTTTAAAATTCAGTTTGAGGGTAGTAAAGACGTAGAATCGTGATTCAAATGTAAATATAAGGAAGTTTAATTAAAAATTAATTGAAATTCAAAGAAATTCATATAACTGAACCAGAACTTGAAATGACATTTCATTGATAGATAGATAGATAGATAGATAGATAGATAGATAGATAGATAGATAGATAGATAGATAGACAGATAGATAGATAGATAGATAGATAGATAGATAAATAGAGAGATAGAGACAGACAGATAGATAGATAGAGAGATAGAGACAGACAGACAGATAGATACATAGATAGATAGATAGATAGATAGATAGATAGATAGATAGATAGATAGATAGATAGATAGTAATTATAATTTAATCACAAAGAACAATTTTATAGCAATTGCACTTGAAAAACAACCATCTACCTAATAGTTCTCCACCATTTTTTATTTTTAAACAAATCTGACTCTCCTCAGCTCCCGTGGCCTCAAGAATGTGTATTTTGGTTGCTCACTTCAGTATATCAGCATTTGCAATAGTCCTAAAGTATTGTCAACAAACTGTACAATTTGATCTTCCTATTCATTTGCTTTTTGCATACTACCTTATATTGTAGAGAAATACACACATTAAAATGCAGGGCTGGTTTCTTTTGAACAGTCCTTTACAAATAAACTCCAACGGCGAATGTAGGTTTGTGAATTGATATTCACTACTAATGCTTACACACAATATGGGAGATGACACGCGATAAAGACTATTTCACATAGGGTCTTGCAAGAGTGTGCATGTAAATGAAAGTTTTCTCACTCCTAATTCAAAGTGCAATATTGCAAATGACTATTGAGAAGTGCGAAAGGTTACCGCGCGGAGGAAACAAGCAGCTCCTTTCAGCCCGAGACGGAGAGGGAGGGAGAGAGAGAGAGAGAAAGAGAGGCATTTTATTATTCCAAGGTGAAAGCTTTAAAACAGCATTCTAAATGTTACCCTGCTGTTCAAGATCATGAAAACCTTTAATTTCATGCAAATGAACAGCACGGAGCATGGAGCTTAATGTAAACGAATGCTCCTTTTGTACTGGTGTAGGTGCTGGGGGGCGGGAGATCAGAGAGCAAGAGAGAGAGAGAGAGAGAGAGAGAGAGAAATAAAGAGACACGGAGAGTGAGACGCAGGCCAGGAATGAAATTCCCAAGGATTCTTTAATTGCTGTCTGAAATTATGTAAATCCCTGCAGAAGGCTGTGTGCAATTATCCTGCTCCTGTGGCTGCCAGCTTCACTAATGTCTAACAAAATATCTGAGCTTGACATTTAGACGCGCTAATGCAAATGAGAATTCATTTTTCCTCCAAGACAAAGGGCAATCCAAAGATCACATCATTTTGATAAAATAAAGGTCCAAATCTGGGTTTTCTATCATGGACTTTGTACAGAAGGTGAAGCGAAGACGACTTTTCTGGACAGATTACACATTTGGAAATACTGTGAAGTGTTATTCGGGTATTATATCAAACATTAAAGGTTAATGAGTTTAAAATCAAAAGCGCTTAGGGTTACGTGCCTTCCTTAAAATGCTGGCGAAGGTTAGGCATTGTGACAACAGAGGACACCTGAGTGAGTTTGTCTTTAAAAAGTGATTCACACTGTAAAGCACCTTTTGCTCGTACCCTGCGAATTCTGGTTGCTATGTGTTTTCGGAGGACTTCCTCTCCATTAATCTCTTTGGGTTACAGAGATGGATGCTCATGCAGGTGTAGGGGCCCGACTGTGCTCCCTAGTGAGCAGCTCAGTGCATGTGTCCCCACTGTGGGGGCCACACCTCCCATCTTTACCAGGCCAAGCAGGAGCACCATCCGTCTCTACCTGCACTTTTCCGCCGAGCCCTGGGGACTTGCCAGCAGACTAGGTAGGAAAACAGGAAGAATCAGCACCCTCAAAGGAAGAGCTTAGATATCTGTATGCTAAGCATGTTAAACAGTATGCATAAAGGAAGATGTGGGAATTCTAACCCCATTTCCTTACATTCACATAAGGGCAGTACCCTTAAACGGACATCTTTTTACCCCTAAACGGTGCATTTTAGTACCTTAGAGTATCAATATGTACTACTGTTAGCCTTTTAGGCATTAATAAGGTACAATGATATACTTTTAAGGGTACTGCCCCAGTGACAAGCTGTTGTACCTCTAAAGGTACAGTTTGTGCACATTTAGGGAAGAGTCAAACATTTCTGCACATTAAATGTGACTCTTTACCCATTCAGCTGCGTAATGACACTAAGTAGACAGACTTTAGCAGAGGGCAAGTGAATATTTGAAAGCAAACGTACGACTGGCTGTCTAGACCCAGATGCAAACCACACCCAGTGTTTCACACTTTTAGTGACACTTTCTTCATTAGTAACATCCAGGGTTATTATTGTGAACTGAAACTAAAACTGAAAAAAAAAAACCAACTAATTTTATTTAAACTAGTTGCCAAGGCAACATTCTCATTTTCATTTAGCTTTTTCAAAAGGGTTTTGTTACTTTAAATAAAATAAGCTTTAACTGAAATAAAATATATTTTAAAAATTAAACTTTTTTTATCTAGATGCCAAGGTAACATTTATCATTTAGTTTAAAATAAACAAATCTAAAATGGAAATAAAATGAACAAAAACTATACATAGACATATTTAATATAATAATGATGATAAAACACAACAAAATTTCTATAACTTTAACTAAAATTACAATGAAAACCAGAAATTAAAAAACAATATTAATAAAAACGTATTAATAAAATGAACAATGAAACTAAAATAGGCAATTGTTGGTTTAACTTAAAGTAACCTGGCTGCCTTAAAAATGTGAGTTCATACAAAGGAGGTTTAATCAACAGAAACTCAAAATATTATGTTATCTGAACCACATTAATTATCTAAGTTGATTTGACAAAAGTAAAACAAGTTGTGATGACAAATCTTGAATATATATATATATTCAGTGTAGTAACATTTGGTTAATGTGTGATCTGTCTTTTAGAATTCAAACAAAGCATATCTGTTTTCCAAAATTTTAAAATATGTTTGCACACAGCAATTTTGTATTTTCCATAGCAAAAAAATATCAGTAAAATATAAAAATATATCAATAAAAACTTGTATAATATCAATAAAAACTAAGATTATCTCAATGATACTAAAATGACACTGGTAATAATTCATGTGTGATCTGTCTTTTTAGTTTTAAACTATGCTTATGTCTTCCATATTATTTTGTATTTTTTCCATAGCTGGGAAAAATTCATTCATTCAAAACATTTTGAATGTTTTTTAGGCAAACATTCAAAAATGTAACCTTTTATGGATTTCATTTCCCTAGGAGACCACACAAGGCCCGGTGAAAAACAGTCCTTTTGAAACGTTCCCCCATCACCTCGGACCTTACACTGCTCCTCACTGTGCTGTAGTGCAGTACAGAACATGAACGAAAAGAGGGTTTAGTTGTAGGGGTAATGCAGGGCCATAATAGGGTAATCAATCATCATTTTTGGGAGGAGGTAGGCAGGGTTATACTCAATAATGTCAGAGCACCTTTCCTCTCCTCTCTCTCTGTCTTCAGTTAAGAGTAAGCAGCAAATAGGCCACACTGTCCCACTCTCTGACTGCTTAAGTACTCACACCTTGACACCCGCAGAACAGAGGGGATCCCATGAGACACCTGTGTTGGGATGACTTCTGCACACACAATGGCTGAATGGATATGACACAGTTTAAGAGAATGGTGATCACACTGGAATATTCTACAGTGGATTTATTAAGTGTGGCATGAAAAAAAAAAATCACCCAGTCTGTTTTCTAAATGAATGTCATACTGTAGGTCTTAGATCATATTGTAAACAATTTGTCCATGCATACGTTTCATTTTGTAAAAAAATATTTGACATTTAATCAAAACTGGACCTTCCGGTGAAAACTGCTTCCCTCTGGTGATGTAAGCAGGACTTCTCCAATCATTTAGTCTTCTTAACTTAACTTGTGTGCGTGCGTGTGTGCGCGTGGTTCAGGTATTCCCTACATTATGGGAACAAAATATCCCCACATGGATGGCAATATCCGAAATCCTTGTCCTTGTGGGCACTTTTTTTTTTTTCCCATGAGGGGAAAAAGTTTTATGAAAATGTAAAAATGCAAGTTTTCTGTGATGGGTAGATTTAGGGGTTCGGGGATAGAATATACAGTTTGTACAGTATAAAAATCATGATGTCTATGTAATACATTATGTTATGAGTTATTATAAATATAATATTGTGACTTATAAAGCTGAATGCATTGTAGTAGTGTGTGTGCAGAAGAGTACCACCCACTCACAAGAGTCTCCACTCATCCTGTCATTTAGCCTCCTCTGAGCACCATTCACTCAAAGGTCAACAAACGCCCTGTGACAGCACGCGGGCCCGTCCCTTCCTCCCCCAGCAGCTCAGCCATTGGTCCTGCTCCCTGTTAGATCACACACTCCGCTCCCCACGCGTGTGTCATCTGCCCTGCCTCCAGAGAGACTTCACTTAACAAGGCCGTAAAAGCGCGGCTCACAGCATTAGATGATTGTGCTTGCGCAGGGTATTGTGTCCGGGCTAGTTTCTGTCAAAGCGTGACGTCCTCGCTTTTGACGTTTTGGCTCCGTATGCCAAAAATGTGCGTAGCAGAATGATATGGATGGGTGTCACAGGAAGTGAGGGACGACGAGAGAGAGAGAGCAAGAGTGAGGCTGTGTTTATGTTTTGCTGAGTTTCTCAAATCAAGTGTCTTAAATCAAGTGTCTGAAGAATGGATTGCGGGTGTTGACCATGAGAGCTTATCTGAGTTGTCTGTTTGACAGTGCAACTGTAACGCAGCTTGACAAAGCAAACAGACAGATGAGAGACAGTGATGGAAGTGCTATGCAAGCGTACAGTGAAAAAAGAAGTGTGCGCTTCTCATCATTTAGCAATAAGTACAAATGAATAAGAATAAATAAAACTAATAAAAAAGAATTATATATATATATATTTATATATAATAAAATTCATGTATATTATTATTATTATTATTATTTATTTTTTTACCTTTGCCTTAAAGGGTTAGTTCACCCAAAAATGAAAATTCTGTCAGTAATCACTCCCCCTCATGTTGTTCCAACCCCATAAGACTTTTGTTCATCTTCGGAACACAAATTAAGATATTTTTGATGAAATCTGAGAGCTGGATCGCTCCTCCATAGGCTTCTATGGGATCGAAACTTGCAAACCTGGAAAGTTAGTAAAGACATCGTGAAAATAGTCCAAGTGACTACAGTGGCTCAACCTCAATATGACGAGAATACTTTTTGTGCGCAAAAAACAACAAAAATAACGACTTTATTCAACTATTAATTTTCGTATGTGTGGGCCTGAATGAATTTACGTAACAGCGCAGCGCTGAGCCACTGTAGTCACTTGAACTATTTTAACTATGTCTTTAATGACTTTTCTGTGCCAGCAAGTTTCGATCCCATAGAAGCCTATGGAGGAGTGAGCCAGCTCTCAGATTTTATCAAAAATAACTTAATTTGTGTTCCGAAGATGAACAAAATCCTTACGGGGTTGGAACAACATTAGGGTGAGTGGTTACTGACAGAATTTTCATTTTTGGGTGAACTATCCCTTTAAAGGGGCTATACGTATAATTCAGGAACCCTTGTATTTAGCGACACCGGTGGCCATTAAGTGAACTGTCAATTAAGTCAACTTATTGCACGTGCTCACACACGTAAGGAACAAAAGAAAGCAGCTGTTTAGAAAACATTTGATCATAGTGGCTATGTTTGCACAAGCTCTGCAATTCAAAGCACAGCATCATGTTGACAGATGAGGTCATTAAAATGACTCTGTTATGTTCGTTTGATTATAAAGTAGGCCTATATTTGAGACTAGATCTGGCTATGTGAGACTATAGTTTGAACTAATCCCTTTACTTAGCATGACACATTGACATTACAGTACAGAAAAGCTTTTTCAGCATTTTCCTGAACATTGAATAAGCATTCATTTCATGTGTCATAGTACTGAAGAAAGGCTCTCAGGAGTGCGCGTAAACATATCTTTTTGATTTTCCCGACAAAAATTGTCCTGAGTCTTTCACATAAAAATCAGTATACAGGCTTTCATAGACAAACTAGGAAGACGGGAAAGGTCTTGTTTTTTAATGTTTTGTTACAACTGTTTACACATTGGCAATGAAAAGTTATTTTAAAAAAGTGCTGACAATTCTTACATATAGTCCCTTTAAATAATGCCAATTTAGTTGCCAATGATGGATGTAAAAAGGTCCGCTATGCAAGAGTACAATGAGAAAAAAAAAATCAGTGTAGATTTCTCATCATAATCATTTCATAGTCAATAAAAAACAATATGTATATTTATATATGTGTATGAATATAATTATTATTATTTTTACCTTTTCTTTAAATAATATGTTGTAGTTGCCAACTCTGATTGTAAAAAGGTCTGGTCTTGATCTAAAAAGCCCTGTCCCTGCATTACACTTCCTCTACAGATCCCCTTGGTTACACACACGGCTTCCTCTCCGGCCATCATGCCCTGTTCTCTTCTAACTTGAGGCGACACATCATAATAACTGTAAGAGGCCTCTCCTGTCCTGTGTCAGGCCTGCACAGATTAGTTCTTCTCCACCAAACCCAGGTCATTTTCTCTCCCCCTGCTGAATACATTTGGAGATCACACCCTCTTTCTTGGCTTAAGCTGTGGAGATTATCTAAAAAGAGGATTTTCCATTTCACTCAGGACAGATGTGTTTCGGAACAGTGATATTGGGGTTTTGGCACTGGAAGTGTGAAGCTAATTCCCAGTTTGCTGATTTTAAATTAAATAATATTGTGAATAAGTTTATTTGCAAATATTGAAATTAAATATGTGTTACATTTTATATTATTTTTTAAACATTATTTTATATGTGCATATATCACATCCTGATTTTGCAGAGTTAGATGCGTTCTTGGGTCAACATAAAACAACATTTCTGTCCAAAAATTTAATCCTAACTATATCCCTACCCATAAGAGGAAATAATAGGTGAATAACTCTTATGTAAAAGCACCTAACCCTGATTGTAAGCCTAAACTTGACAGAAACTATAAACTTGACACTCAAATCTAAATGGTTGGATGGAATGTTGTTCTAGGATCAACAAAGATGTTGATCCAGGAACATGTTGCACTCAAGTTATGCATATACTAAAACATGCATATACTAAAACTTTTTCCATTTCACTGTGAAGATAATTCACAATTTGATGATTTTTAATTAAATTCAATTTGTAAATAAATGGCAAATAAATCTATTTAAACACACACACACACACACACACGCACGCACACACACACACACACACACACACACACACACACACACACACACAAATACAAATATGTATTCTTTTAATAGGGCTAAACATAAACACACTGTTAAAATAGCATTCTTAAAAATTGCTAGAATATTACAAAATAAGCCTTCTGAATAATCCCTTTTCCTTGAAAATGACAACACAAATGTGCAAAGATATGTTATCTGTTGTACATGACATACTATATCTGTTCATGTTACATTATACAGAGTGTCAGTCAACTTACCTCTGGGGAGAAACACACCATCTCTCAAGTCTGTGTCATCTTCCCCCTCCGTGCCTCTGCTATAGTTACCCCTCAGATTAATAATGAATATAGTTAATCAGCACACAGAGAGATGGCATAATTAAGTCACAGCTGGCAGAGGTAAGGTGAGGTGGCATTCCATTGGGTCATCACTGTTGTACCATGTGACCGTGCCCCGCTTCCCCTATAAACCAATTGTTCAATTTCCGATTAGCCAGGCATTTGCAAAGTGATAATGTATAAACAATTTCTAAAATATTTATTTAAACGTTACGCGTGTCACACAATAAACCTGGAAATACGGATAGCTGCTGAGGCTATATTAATAAACCAGGTCAAATATCTTTCATTCTTTATTCATCAACAAAGGGAGTTAATAAGGAACATTGAGTAATGTGAACGGACAGCGTGTATCATTTCTCTCTGGTTGCTAGATCATATTTCATAAAGAGTGCATTTGAATTTTTATGTACAGTGTATGCAATATTCATGATATACTGAATATGTAAATGCGTAACCTTTATTTATGAGCCTGCGGTGTTACTCTGCTTTAAAGTATCGCTTTGGATGATAAGATAAATAGACCCAAATGCTTATTAGGTGACTTCTAATATGATTAATGATTAGCAAAGCTTAATTAGTATATTAATGAAGTAATAATTGTACCATGTGTTTGCAATGCTTTATTTGGATCATATGCCCATCTAAAAACATGTTTACCTCTTCCTACTGATTTTGATCTTCCCATGTGGCCGGGATAAAAATCTACCTTCATGTCAGGTTTTTTTTTTTACCCCCCTTTCAGTGAAGGAATTTCCCCATTAAAAATAATGTATATTTTCTAGCAAACACTGATAGATCTCTTTGCTCCTAAACTCTGTTTTCCCCCTCCTACTTTAAACAGTTTGACTTCATGAAAATCTGCATGTTTATTTTGATGACTCAACGGGGGTGCAGCACACATAAGCGAGTGTGTCTGAATCTTTTAGTCACCTATTTAATCCTAATGCTTTAGTCTCTTTCATTTCCTCAGCACGGCCCCGGAGAAATTACGAGACCCGGTGCCCGTGCAGCCATTTTTTTGTTATTGTTTAGAGAAGCGGTTAGCATGCAGAGGTGAGTTCCAAACACAATTTTACATCCACTTATGGAAATCCATTGTTCCTTGAACATTTTCACGTACAAACCAATATATGCTCTCGTAAAAGGTCTGAGACCTCAATTACATCAAAGGCAGTTTGTCCCACAGCATGTCTTCAGCCAGAGAGCCTCGCAGAGCTGTGTCAATGCTACCCCCTTGTGACCGGTTTGGTGTACGAGTGATACCAGCCTCCGTCTGAATGAAAGAGAGAAAGAAAGAAGAGCATACAGTTAGAAGATGAGAATAAGTCGATTTTTTAATTCAGTCAGAAGAGTTTTTTTTTTATACACCTCCAAAAACAGTAAAGAATATATTGGGAATTCTGTTAAATGTTTCCTTAGCCTATAAATCATTTTGTAAAACAGCCTTTTGTATAGAAAAAGCAGTGAGATCTTAACAAAGACACACCAAATGAGAGATAATTGTGTTTAAGTAGTGATTTGAAAATAAAATAAAACACACACGAGTAAAAAGTGATTCACTAGTAAAATATATATATATATATATATATATATAAAATAAACAACAACAGAATGGCAGCTTCTCGCACAGATCTCTTTCATTAGGGTGCCGGGACGTCATGCAATGTGCTATGTTGACACACAGACAGGTATCTATGTCAGACGCACGGGAGTGTGTTCTTTTTGGGCGGCACTTCCACCCGCTGTCCTACTCCACGCGAGTGGAAGGCACGTAGTCTTTCATTGTGAGCAGTTGAAAAGACATAATTAGACACACCGATATAATTCAGCGGCGCCGTGGAAGAGCTCGCTTGTCAAGCCAGGCAGCTGGAGAAGCGCGCCAGCCTTCAGAAGTGCAGCTTGCCGAAGGCCCCCGCTTTTATTCCCTGCAGTTTTGTCTACCTTCAAAGCGCCCATCTCCGATTGAAAACTTAGCAGACTTTTCCCGTATTGTGCCAATTGCGCTGCGGCGCCGGTGAATACGTGATGCGACAACTGTAATTGTGGTGTATGAAAAGCGCGATTGATATTGCGTGTATGAAATGACATATAACGTATATTAATACATTTTAACTACGTAGGGAACAAGCTGGAGATCTTCATTTGTTATCCCCACCCTCATATATCAGGCCAAACTTAACATTTAGTGCTCACGAACAAAGCGGCCATAATTTACAGTCCCATCCCCACCCTGTGACACGCTGATAGGGGACGTCCAGTCAAGGCCACGCCGCCGTTCCTCTCTGACACGCCGGATGGGCCGGTGGCTCGGGATGTGTCAATCACAAAGGCGTGCCGCTGTCCAGCGTCTCCCATTGACTTTCTTTCAGCCCCGTCAGCAGGCCCAGACCATTTCATTAAGAGCGTGACCTGCAAGGGCCTCCTGTAATGGACAGCTTGATTTGTGTCGGGCTGGCAGGCCTCAATACGCTGCTGACTTTTATCTACTCAAGTATGTATATTATATGTGCCTGTCACTCGTATGACCTGCCCCAGTTTCTTGTTCCCTCCCTCGGGTGTGTTCTGTGTTTTGGTCATCTCTTCCTCTTCCTATGGGACCGTATTGACACGTTTAAGACTTAAGTTTGGGAAAGATCTTGGGAGAAATATGCTTGATATTTTGGAAAGATAGAACATTGAGTTAAAGGGTGGTCTTTGTCAGTTTAACACCGTCCTGTTACTGTTTGCTCCATCAGTTGTGCAATAGGTCGACTACTCCTAATTAAAAGAATGATTACGCCTAATTAAAGTAATTGAGTACTAATGAAAAATGAAAATGATGTCGTCATCATTCACTCACCTTCATGCTGTTGCAAACCTGAATTATTTTCTGTCCTCTGTGGAACACAAAAGGAGAAGTTTATTGGACTATCCTGGCTATTTTGCCATACTCTGAAAGTGAATGGGGAACAAGATCTGTTGTGATTCAAAAAATATATTTGCATGTACTCATCCATGGCGCCACCCGTGCTATTTTATGACATAACGTAATATCTCACAATGCATCTTTGTTTCTCATATTTGTGACTTTATATCTTACAATATGACTTAATATCTCATAATTGTAATCAAATTTCTCCTATAACTGTAATGTTAAATATCTTGCAGTATCTATTTTTGTATTTTATTTTGATGGTCCACTTTAGACATTCTGCCAACTTTAAGTAATTTTGCAACTACATGCCAACTAACTCTTATTAGAGTATTAGTAGACTGTAGGAGACTGTTAGGTTAGGGTTTGGGTTAATAGAATAAGTTGACATGTAGTTGCAAAGTTACTAGTTAGTAGATTGTCTAAGGTGGACCATCGAAATAAAGAGTTATTTTATTTTTTTAGAGTGTATCTCATAATTACAATGAAAAATGCAAGAACCAATGAAATGTTATGCTTTTTCTTCACACCATATTTGAATATACACAAACAGAAATACCAAGTTCTGTTATGAACGTCTAGATGGCGCAGGCTTAAAAAGTCCTTAACCCAGTCTGCTTGCAATTACATCATTCTTTTTAGGGCACAACTGATTGGATCCCGCTGTACTGCCAATGAGCTTGCCATTCATATTCTTGCCTATTGTTTGCTGTTGCAGTTTGCAGTGTGCTTTCAGAAACTCCCCACCTTCCCCAGCTCCACCTGTATAGATCTTCTACAGGGATGATATATGTATGCTTGTACAGCAGCAGCATGTCTTGCTTACTAATAGCAGCATGCCGTGTGTATTGCCAGTGGCAAGTTCCATACTTGCTCTGCAGTAGCGTAGCAGATATGTCGCCAAGACCAAACACATTAACATTGTTGAGTTGTCATGACAGAAATTTGATTTAAAACTGACAGAGAGGTCTGTTTATCCCACGAACATTCATTTATGGGTTTAGAAGGTTTGAAGATATAGCGGACAAGTCAACTGGACTACTTTTACGCATATTTTTGTTATGACAGCCCCAGTCCCCATTCACTTTAATTGTATTAAAAAAAATGAATATTTGCCTTTTGTGCTCTATATGGATTTGAAACATCATGAGAGTAAATGGTGACAGATTTTTTTTTTTTGGATAAACCGTTCCTTTAAATTGATTACTTACCGGAACTTACAACACAGTTACTGAGCTCAAACGGCAAAGTACTTTGAATACACCAATGGAATATTTTTCCCCCTCTAGATCTCTCTATCTCTCCCGGTCTTACTCTTTGCTTTTAAGAGTATGCACATGTGAATGACCTGCTACTTTTATTTATGGCTGATAATCACCCTCTTCTACCCCCTAAGGACACCGCCTGCCTGCAAACATGACCAAAATACATATTTAGATTTATTTGTCAGCAACATTCCAATAAAACATATCCTCTGCATGCTGCTCTCTGGGCTGGGGTCCCACGAGGAAGTGGCCGAGTGAAAAATGGGGTGCTTTCAAGCGTTAGGCAGAAAGATCGTGAACAATGCTCAAAGCCTGGAGAAGAATAGTGTGCTGCCTAAGTGTTTCCAAGGAAGAGAGGAGAGAAGAATAAAGGAGAAAGAGAGATATGTGGATTTTCACAATCCAAAAAGCCTCAGGGGGGTTCTCTATGAAGTCCCAGACATGGCGTGACCATTGTTTCCCGTTTCACACCGTTCTTACCTGACTTGTTTCCCCACTCGGAGTCTCTCCAGTCCACTCCAGGTTGATCTGTGTAAGTTAAACCCCATCTGACATCAGTTTGAGTCACATATGTGGACAATTTGAGATGAACCGCACAGCCAAACTAAATGAGGTTAAGAGAGGTTAAAAAATAAAGTCGCGTAATGAAACAAGTTTTGCCTGTGTATGATTTCATAGCTTTTATTATGTGATTATAAGGGAAAGGAGGCTGAGACGAACAGGGATTTGTGCCCTCGTGTGAAATGAAAGCCGGATTGTGTGCAGAATCCCGTTGTGCGCCACCCATGCATTCCTCCGGGTGTTTGCGGCAGAACGGTTGTGTATCTAATGTGACCGCAAGCCCAGTGAAGAGCCAATAAACCAAGGTCGGGCAGCCTGTGCTGGCAGGGAACTCGCAGTGTGACGGCAGCCAGTTTGGTGGCCCTACTCGTCCTCCGCACAAATCTCGGCCCTTTTGTTCTTGGTTTCTTTGCTCTCTCTGGCTTATAACTAGAGCCAGCGCTGTGCGGAATATTGTCACCCACAAATATAAAAAAGAACGACTGGGATCCAATGCTAATGGGACTGAAGCAGCGAGCTCAGAAATCCAGCTGAAGGGTAAATGGGGACACGTCTTTGTTGTTGTTGTTGTTCTTGCAGCTGTTCCTGTTGTTTTCTGTTGTTGTTTGCATAGCAAGGCCTGGGGGTGCCAGCCAGCGAGGCAAAAGCCAAACCCGCAGGATTGTTAACATACAATGTCAGCTTCCATCTCTGAAGGAATCATTATTGAAACCACAGTTTGTTTGTATGTTCACCCTTCCAGCTTTCAGGATTATAATTGGTGGAGTTAATTGGGTCCATCGAGGTCTAGGTCACATGCGGCCCCAAAAACCTCCTTATTCTGGTTCATTCAAGTGTTAGCTACTTTTAGATCAACAGGTTAGCTGTTATAGTCTTTGACTTGGCATGAGGGAATTATTTATTATTAGGTTTGGAATATTTGTTTCTTCATACAGTCAAAAAAGACGCAATTCTACATACAATCAGATCCTTTACATTCTGTATGGATGACCAAGTTCATCCCCTCTGCTTTTTGGATATCATTTTCATTTTTAAAGGCTTTACTATTTAAATAAATCTAGTATTCAGCTGGTCATGTGATCTCAACATGTCTGAGCCTCTTAGGTGGGCCACTTCATGTCTACATTATTGTTTGACAGTGTAAAAGACATATTTTATAAAAATCTATTATTTTTTTATATTTATGTTTATATTTTATTTTTAGCCATAAAGAAAACAATACATGTAATATTATTGTTTAAATAAAATTACAATTAAAAATAATTATAAATAATTTAAAACAAAACTTTTTTAAAACTATTAAACTTTTTTTTACAAAACAAATGAGAAAAAAAAAAATCATGGATATTTAAATGATTTCTCCCATATAGTGTGACTCGTAAATCTAAATATTTTTGTTTTGATATTGTATGAATTTTACTGTTTGGTAAATATGTGCTAGATATGAATTTCCATGCAATACTGTCTGGGATGTATTAACATTTTTACATGCTTTCTTTTTATCTCTACATTTCTCTGTTTCACATCCAAAATTGTCAAATTTTCTTTCTTCACGTTGAGAGAGAAGTGCAGCCGAGGCAGAGAGAAGGCCATCTTCTCTGTGAACAAAGACATTCTGCCAAGCTGCTGTCACCAGAATCCATACAAGCACCACAGAGTACCTTCTTATTTCAAGCTAAAGAGTTTTAAAATGTGTCCGCCATCATTGTTATCTCCAACCTGAAGTTAAAGCCAAAAACATATATGCCTCTTCCAGCTCGCCGACTGAAAATATTGGTCACTCTCTCCCGCTATCTGTAATTAGTGCTGATCAAGAGGGATTATAAGCGGCGGCTAACGACAACGTGCAACTCGATGGTCCTGATAGATGGTCAATTCTAATGATCGGGTCAGGACGTTTATTGGATTTAAAGCAGTCGTGATGGGCCCTTCTTAGCCTTGCCTGGATAATTATCACGTTCATGCATGATTTAAGGCGACAGTGAGCAACGTCAAGGACCTTTCCTTTAATTTAATAATTTTGTTATCTATGCATTTATGCAAGACTTAAAGGGATGTCTAGGAGAGAATCAAATCAAGCAGATGAAGATTAGTGTAATGGTGTGACAAAGCTTGCCAATGCACAAGGAAAGTGTTTAGTGATGTCATCTGGGTCGAAAAAGAAACCACCAATCATGATATCAAATAAGACCATTTAGCCAAACGAGCAATATGACCAATTACCTGCTAAAATTCAGCATTTGTAAAGGTTGTTTTCTATGGTGTTGAGGAGATCTTGTAGAGATCTTGAAACCTGTAGCTTCACCGAAAAGTCAGATCTCACAAAACTTGTTCAAAAAACTTCTTCATCCCACAAAAAACCCATCATTGCAAAGTTTTGTTTACTTCTCCAGTGGGTTCTAAAAGGTCAGAGTAATATATGCTGCACACCCTCAGCAGAATCCAACAGAAACCAACAAACCCAAACAACACCATCCATATTTTAAACAGCTGGCACCGAACAGGGGAAATCTTACACCTCCGTGCCAATTACTTCCCTCTCATAGCTCCTCTCTCTCTCAAATGAAAAGCCTCCCTCTTTCATAATGAAGCGTCTGACAGACAGTAAAGTACAACGGTGTTCCTCAAAACGTCCAGCTGGAGTATACATATATTATAAATTCATATATATATATGAACCATTCTTTTGTTCCTTTTCTATATCCCTCCTATATCTTGCATTCAGTCTGTATCTGTAATCCTAATGTATTATTAATCTCCATTCGCTCTGTGGTGTGGTAAAACTTTCAAAACCTTCCCCTTGGATTTCAGCTAAGACTTTTGGTTTATCCGTTTATTTATGTTTTATAAAGTCAGCACTTTCTCTTTTTTTTTCAGCGAGAGTTGTCAGGGCAGAAGGTGCATCACCTCAATCCTGAGACTAGAAGAACCGGACCATTACAGGTCCAGTCCAGCAGACAACTGCTGAGGCTGACACTTTTTGGACCTGTATGGTAGTAGAAACGTCTGTCTATCTGTCATACAGGCTCTCAGGTTTGACGCTGAGTGAGTGAGCGGATGCATGGTGTCCTATTGACACCCGATCTGTTAACTTTGATTTTGACAGAGCAGTGAAGCAATGTCGGCTATCATAATAAAGATTTCTCCACCGATGTGAGTGACGGGCCACTTGACAGAGGAAGACATTTATCACAAATCAAGAATTTGGAGCCGGAATTGAATATCGAATATCGGAATCTCGGTTAACACGGGGGCGCCTTCTTTTCTGATGTCTCGGGCTTAAATGTGAAACCAGGATGAGCACAAAATTGAATGACATAACACACGGTATCTTTGTCTCTCTACCTCACCCTGGCTCTCTTTCTCCCCCCACCTCTGTAAAATGATAATCCGAGTCTGTCTGTCTGATAGACTGCAGTATGATTCAGTAAGACAGTGACTGACTGCACATTCAATCTGTTTCAGCATGGGAGCAGTGGCCCATTATCTCAACCATGTGAGACGCCCGCAGCGTGAGAGAGCAGCCCGATCAGCTGGCTCCAGTGGCAGGTTTGCTGGGAAAGTTATCAATAAGCGATTGTCTCTAGTCATTTAGGCTGTCACGTTATGACAGGGCTGAAAATTAAGCTGGCAGATATTAATAATAATGGAAATAACACAATGCCGAGGGGAAGATATTGGGCGAGTTTGGGAAGGGGGTTACGGATAGTGTGTGTGAGTGGGTGGATGTATGTGTATGTGTGCGAATGTTTGTGTGTGAGTTTGTCCGTGAGTTTAAATTGCATTGTTAGCGTTTAAATTGAATGTTAATTGACAGACTATTTGAGATCCTTCCTGTCATGTGTGATATAGATTATATGCTATGTGAAGTCAAAATCTATTTGGATTTTATAATAGCAAAAAAATAAAATAAAATGCTGTTTTTAAAATCTTTAACCTCCATTATAGTTGTATACTTTATGATTTATTTATAGATATATATATATGTATATATAATAATTAATGTCTTAATGTTGATAGTGCTATATCATAAAAAGAACAAAGAACATTTTTTGGAGTTTAATGGTGCACATGCAGCCACTAAAAATGTGAACCTCTGGCAAATGTTAGGCATTTCTTCTGTTGTTTTCATTCAACATTTGTTTGTCTCTTGTTTTGCTGATAGATTTATTGCTACCAAATGTTACCGCTGTTTGATTCGGTAATAGATTGCAGTTTGGCAGAGGTATGAGATACAATAAAGTTAAGCTTTCAATGACAAATACCCTGGACTGGTTGCCAGTTTGAGTTAATGGGGTCATTTTCATCCAAGACTTCTGAGGTGGCAATCCTAAACATATGGTAATTAAGCACAGTACAAAGACATTTTCTTTCCTCCATTTAAATATTGTGGTAAAAATTTGCTGTTCACTGAACTTGAATTTGCTGTTCATTCATCAAAGTATTTCCACAAAGAAATTAAACAGCACAACTGCTTTCAAAATTGATGATAATAATAAATGTTTCTTGAGCACCAAATCAACATATTAGAATGATTTCTGAAGGATCACGTGACACTGAAGACTAAAGTTGATTTATTACATACATTTATTTAAATGAATAAATTACTATTTGCTGTAGAACCAAGCGCTAAATGTTAAACATTGCTCAACTTTATATTCCAGTAGTTGCTGACCTTCTGAGAGAAACAGGTGCACTCCAAAAATGCTAGAAGTTCAAATAAAAGTTGAATGCTGTGAACTGCTGACTGTAGAGCTGCTCTGTGATGAAGTATTACAGGTGATAGCAGTAAGACCAGTAGTTGAAGGTAACTAGCGCTGGAGCAGATGGTTGGGGTTCATGTCTGGTTTATGAGGAAGTCAGCGTTTTCCACAACTCTCCACTCCAGCAGGGTCTGTGTCACAATGCCGAGCAAGACCCCCTCTCATAAGTCACAGTACCAGGGGAATCGTCCCCCTGTGATATTAATGGCTGCCCTTGTGGCACAGGGCGAAAGAGTACCTGGGACACTGGAGGGATTTAAGGGCAACATTGCAGTTTTCAGACTCAACGTTATACATAATTTAAGCATAGAAGCACAGATGTGTTAACTATTTATAGGGCGTTTATACTTCCTGCATACTTATCTATCCGATTGCATAAACACATTCCATTTACACTCGGCGTCTGTTCACTTCTGTGATAATGCTGATGCTGATGCTAATATTTGGGGGAGTAAAGTTTGAATATGTAGCCTCAACAACCATATACATATTCACTTGGCCGAGTTGTGTCTTGTATGTGTTTTAAATCGCTTCCTGAAGTTTGAGTCATCAGATTCTTGGATTTATCAGATTTGTTAAAAAAGAAGTGTGGTTACGTACTTCAAATTGTAAAGTTTATTTTAAAAATCTTTACTTGCAGATAACTATAATATTAATTAAATAAAAGGACCCTTAAGAGAGTACACTTCTATGACTATGTTTCTGTATAGCATACAACATAGCTTGAAATGAACAACATGAATTACCCATAGCAGATCTATACAGGTGGAGCTGGGGAAGGTGGAGGGTTTCTGAAAGCGCGTTGTAACTGCTACAGCAAATGCTGGCCAAGTATTTGAAGGTTGAGCAGCGAGCTCATTGGCTACTGAGACAGCAGGAACCAATCAGGTGTGACCTTTAGAGAATGATGTGATTGCAAGTGTTAAGGACCTCGGGTCAGACTGCGTCATCTGGAGTTTCATGAGAACTTTATATTTACACTTTGTAACAATATCAAATTATACTTTAATATCAATAATTTCACTTGAGAGTACATTTTAAATCATTATGTTTTTAATATTTTGTCATTCTTTAAAGTACACGTATTTTGATGTATCGACTAACATACTAAATCACATGTAAAGAACTTGATTATAATTTTAAGTGTAGTTTTATTTGATATTACATTTAAAGTTTATATATTTAAAATGTACTAAATTGTAACTTCATTACAAATGTGTAACTTCAAATATATTTAAACTTATATGTTTTAATAAAAATCACATTAAGTCCCACTGAAGTGGGTCAAAAAAGTATGTTTAAGTTCAGCTAATTACATTTAATATGAAGTATATACTATAATACATTTATAATAGTTTGTGTAATACAATTCAAACTAATACATTTCCCTTTAATTGTAAATAACATGAAATTAAGTGTCCTGAACATTACATTCAGTATGCACTAAACTTATTTTAAAGTATGTTATTTCTGTAATAAGGACTAATTTTTCAAGTTGCTCTCCATCTTTAAAATATTTGCTGTTTTTAAGGTCAAATTGGCATCTGATCAGTAATAATTCATGACATGCCCAAGTGTAAATGTTATGTGTTGATACCAAAGCTTAGCAATAGCAAAATAGTTTTTATGGCATCTCAATGGTGATATTCACTTTCCCATTTATCTCTGATGCCATTTATGATTGACACCTGAACATGCCGCATTTTCAAATCAATAATATTAGTTTACAATACGCCAGCAACACAAAGCTATTAAACATCCTCCTCTACATGCTCCGGTATCTTGATAGATGAGAATTATTGATTTCAGTGTTCGCTAAAAATAACTGTCTATTTTCATAAGCACAGAGCCCGAGTGTATGAGGCTCAGGAGAGCAGAAAAACACAAATATTTAAAAGTGCGCTCCATTTAAATGCTGATTTACAATTGGGATCAACTCCAGCTATGATTCTATAGACCCACAATGGCTGACAAGCCATCTGACAGCTGACGCCACTCAGATAAGCCCTTACACAGGCTTGAACAGGAAGTGACACGAGTGGGAACACAGTGACAGCCGCTTACTGGAGAGTAATAAACTGGCAAAATAATTTCGCATTGGACACACTTACCCAAGCAGAAAGAGTCTGAAAGGCAAGACAACATCTTGTGTCATCCATCTTCCTTAAACAGTGAAGCTGCGACAAAGTGGGAAGGAGAAATTATGATAAATGAAAAGATATATTTAGTCAATACCTGGAATTCTCCTTCGTCAACCCCCTCTGGTTTTTGTTCTAACAAGGGTCTGCTTGGAATGAAAGCAAATGAGAGGAGGCAAAGTGCCTGTGGTCACACACACGCACGCACGCGCACACACACACACTGTACATACTCGACACGGCTAAATATAAATATTTATATCTATATAAATATAGAGTCATCCTGACTAAAAAAAAGCTCTGAATTAAATTAACAGTGAATTATAATCAGTTTCATAACTGAGAGCCATATTGCTCTAGTGATGAAAATGAGCATGACACAGGTCAACATTGCTTTCTCTATCACAGAGACAAAGTACCAGAGGGGCCTGAATTTACACTTTCTTTCTTTCTTTCTTTCTTTCTTTCTTTCTTTCTGCTCACAAATGCCAAAAGCAGTCTGCTCCTTACCAAAACACAGGCATCATTTATTTTACTGCCTCGTTTGAATATGATGAATGCTACAGTCGTTTGTGTTTTCACAATAAGCGAACAATTGCGAATGAGTCGATTCAGGTCCAATGAATCATTCTCCATGCTGCCTCTTCTTGCCAGACATTATAGTTCATGAGGACTTTAAAGTGACAAGTGGCAAATTCGGATATTTGTCCTTAAACTGAGCAATTAGTTAACTGAGCGATAAGAAAGCAATTAGAAAAGACAATTGTTTACAGTATAATTGACCATTTGTCAATGTAGCACATCTTTTTTAGTACAGTACACCTCTAAATTAAGTGTGCATTTTGACAGAATATGTATATATTTATATTTGACAATGTTGATATATTTGGTCTTGGTGAAATAGATATGCTACGCTCATGTTGCTGCAGAGCAAGTATGGGTGCTACTGCCAATACATACACGCTGCTGTGAGCAAGTAAGGGCTCATCCACACAGAACGCGTTTTTCAAACCGGTCAGTGGAATGGAGAAAAAATGCAAGGTCTTAAAGTTTTTTAAAAGTTGAATGATTTTAACTTGAGCGCCGCGTTTTTAGAATGAGACGCAAGACGCGAGCATAACGGTCATACACATCCGTCTAGCACATTTACATAGAAAAACAATGGAAAAGTAGCGCATTGGAATGGAAAAACGCGTTATGTGCAAACAGAATTTAGTTCTGTGCTAAATATCAAGTATTTGAAGGTTGAAGGTCAACCTTCAAATACTTGGCCAGCATTTGCTGTAGCAGTGCAGCGCACTTTCAGAAACCCTCCACCTTCCCCAGCTCCACCTGTATAGATCTGCTATGGGTAATTCATATATGCTATTTTATACAGCAGCAGCATGTCTTAGTACTATATTGGCTACTAATACAGCAGGAACCAATCAGCTGTGACCTATAGAGCAGGGCTATTCAATTAAAGTTCCAAGAGGTCCGGTCACTATATTTCCTTCTCAGCAGAGGTCCGGACAATACTTTTTTGAACAGCTATACATTTCCATCGTGGCAGCCGTAGTAATTTGTATAAGAAAAAATCCAAAACACTCAAAATAGTAATTAAAGATGTGAATCTTGGGGTGCCTTTGGAGCACGCAGTCCAAGGTAGGAAGGAATTAAGGCACGTCCGAATCCAATAGCTTCTTCCTGTCTCCTGAGATACCATCATCTGATCGATTTTTGAAGGCAAGAGATATATTCTTCACTGCCTTTGATATCCTACAATCCTGAATGAATGAAGCGCATTTGGCACTAGATAAAAATATGAGATGATGTAGCACCGAAAGATCATTATCATAAACGACCCTGATCGCTTGTGGGCTGAACCGCTCCATTGTTTTGATGCGCTGCTCACTTTAAATTTTAGAATTGGTAAAATGCCACGATAATGTAGGTCCGGAACCGGACTGTGGTCCGCCATTTGGACACCACTGCTATAGATCTTATGTAGCCCCGCCCCTTTTTAGCACTGCGCTCATTGTCTTTTGTTTTTTCGGTTTGTATTTCCACAGTGATCTTACATATTTACTGCTCGTTTTAAAATCTTCTCAGTCTACTGACATTTGTTAAGACATCTGCTTTAAACAGTACAATGCTCATGATAGCTTTTGTTAACTCTACAATAAGTAAATCCACTTCACCAGCTAATTATTTTTCAACAGCGATGCCAGAGAAATATACAGGGCTACCGCAAAATATGGAAGTTCAAAGATACAATTCTAAAGACGGCTGCATGCTTGTTTCTCTGCTGCAGAAGAATGATGTGATTGCAAGCAGGTTGAGTTAAGGACCTATTAGCCTGCGCCATCTAGAGTTTCATGAGAGAACTTCACATGTGCAAATATGCAAATTGAACAAAATTATTAAAGGGGGGGTGAAATGCTCATTTTCACTCAATCTCCTGTTAATCTTGAGTACCTATAGAGTAATATTGCATCCTTCATATCTCCAAAAAGTATTTTGTTTTATTAAATTTTTAACATAAAGATAGGCTGTACCGAGTCTTTCCGGGAAAAAACGAGCACCCATATAAGGAAATTCCGCCCTATCTTACGTAAGACAGAGCCATACTCGAAAAAAAATTTCCGAAACTTGTGACAAACCGGAAGGAGTATTTTTGGAACAAAAATACTCCTTCAAACGTACAACTTAGTTTTTGAAACTTTGTCCATGTTTAGCATGGGAATCCAACTCTTTACCAGTGTAAAAAACTCAGTATGCATGAAATAGCATTTCACCCCCCCTTTAATAAATGTGGCCCAGTAATAAATAACGCCAGTACGAAATAAAATTTACCCCATCTAATTTCTAACTGCATATTATAGAATTTATTGTGAACAATTCATCCGTGCATATGTTTCTCTTTTTTTAAATTTGTGATATTTGATCAAAAATCCTAAGTGGAGCTTCCAGGGAAAACAACAGACTTCTCTCTGGTGACTTCTCTAATAATTTAGTCCATTTAATCCCTGCCGCCCCTGCTCGCTCGCGTTCATCAGCCTCCACTTTTTAGTGCAACGCCTACATCTCAAAATCCAATCAACAACTGATGCATAGAATCAAGTCCCCGCCTTACTTTTTTTCTTTCCCAATAATCCGTTACACTTGGATGTACATCACAATACAGAATAAAATATCTGTCACTACTTGTTTCATTGCTGCTTCAACGTGCATCTCCCATTCTTCTGAACATTTAGACCAACACAGAGCTCCACAAGATGAGGTGCAAGACAAGGCAGTAACGCTTAAATACATGTATTAATTCAGATTAATGACAGATGACAACATTTGTTTAAAACACATAAATAAGATCTTCCCACAAATCATTTTATCCACAACCAAAGAATCAACCGCTACAGATCCGATGTTTGATCATGTCCGGATGACCACTCTTCGGTGAGCTGCAAAACTGCAGCAACAGGTCCAGCAGCGTAATGGTAATAGACCATAAGCGCTTGCTATTCCTTATGCCAGCGGCAGAGAGGAGAGCCAAGAGGACTATGGGATGATGGAGGGAGGGAGAGAGCAAAGAGAGCAAAGGCTAAAAAAGGATGACATCGTCCAAAAAAAAACCCACCAATATTGAACAGCGTCATCGGCAGGGGTGACTATTTATCTCATGCCCGCCAAGTTGGCACTCACATCTGGCGCCGGGTACTTAGTGCAATTATTTATGATTTCCTCCAAGATTTAAAAGCTCTTCGCCGGGCCTTGTAATGCAGTAACTGATTGCAGCGCTAATGTAATTAAGGGGAGATTATGATGTCCACGTGGCTCACCAGATGGTGGCATTCGCAGCAATGGGGGGGAGGCACAACTGGCACACCGCTGCACAAGGGCAGCGAGGCGCAGCCAGTCGAAGCGAGCCAGACCTCCTGCCAGACGCTGGAGAGCGAGAGTGCGTGTGCGTATGTGTGTGCAAATACGTGAGCACCGCGCCTGCGATGTGTCCGTGTCACTGTGCGTGTGACCGAAGCAAGGTTGGCAGCTGAATCTATCAGCAAAAGAGTATCGGTGGCCTCTGCTGGAGTCAGGGTCGCAAACCTGACCTTGTTAACTCGGGTTAAGATCAAGCAATGAGGATGTCAGGAAATATTACACGAAGTTCAGTCCACATTAATTTTGATTCTAGTGGAGTCCTGATAAATGTAATTGAATCCTTTTCAAATAGCATTCAAAGCGTTTACTCTCCTTAAGCATTATAACATTAGCGCTGAAATGAACACCATAGCTCGCCTGATTAAAGGAAATAGAGTTTGGATGATGTTTTCGATTATAGTAATAAGGGTACGTTTTAAGCTTATGCATTGGTAGCGCCAAGAAAACAGATGGCTTAAAAAAGACGTAATCACATTTGGCAAAGCATCACAGCTGATGAAAGGAAAAGAGCGCAGGAGTGCTTCTCTCAACCCAGGCAACTGTAGCCTAACCCAAGCTGACCTTTAATTACTTGCAGAAAATGCATTGATATTACATCCAGGCACTCGGCTGCGTCCTCTGGGTGCAGTAAGGCTGCGCTTCTTAAAACACATTATTATAAGCTATTCAAGAGACACGGGGCCTTTTCATATGCTCGCTAGTAAAAGGGGGGACAAGGGAGCGAGGATGGGATCATATTTGAAGCGAGCGTGGTGGATTTTTCACTCTTCCGCAAGTAATGGCTTGAGCGTGGAGACGGAGGTCACCAGGGCTTCTGTAGATTTCCCAGGTCGAGATAAGGATATTATTACACTGCCTGGTAACAAAGAAATCTCCATCCCTTCAGGTCCCCAGACAAGTGTTGGTAAATTAGAAAACACAACCAATGACCTTTCTTTCTCACACATATGGAGGAGAGGCATTTTCAGCCTTTTTCAAATGCTTTTCTTACAGCTTGACAGCATCAAACATTCCCTAAACATAGCTGCTGGAAAACATGCAATAAAGTTATGAAATGATTTAAAGTTATTCACCAATAAGTGTCTGCTGCAAATAAACTGCTTATAAACTGTATACAAGATATATATATGTGTATGTATATATATATATGTATGTATGTATGTGTATATATATATATATATATATATATATATATATATGTATATATATATATGTGTGTGTATGTATATATATATATATATATGTATGTATGTATGTATGTATGTATATATATATATATATATATATATATATATATATATGTATGTATATTATATATGTATGTATGTATATATATATATATATATATATATATATATATATATATATATATATATATATATATATATATATATACACTCACCTAAAGGATTATTAGGAACACCTGTTCAATTTCTCATTAATGCAATTATCTAATCAACCAATCACATGGCAGTTGCTTCAATGCTATTAGGGGTGTGGTCGTGGTCAAGACAATCTCCTGAACTCCAAACTGAATGTCAGAATGGGAAAGAAAGGTGATTTAAGCAATGTTGAGCGTGGCATGGTTGTTGGTGCCAGACGGGCTGGTCTGAGTATTTCACAATCTGCTCAGTTACTGGGATTTTCACGCACAACCATTTCTAGGGTTTACAAAGAATGGTGTGAAAAGGGAAAAACATCCAGTATGCGGCAGTCCTGTGGGCGAAAATGCCTTGTTGATGCTAGAGGTCAGAGGAGAAAGGGCCGACTGATTCAAGCTGATAGAAGAGCAACTTTGACTGAAATAACCACTCGTTACAACCGAGGTATGCAGCAAAGCATTTGTGAAGCCACAACACGCACAACCTTGAGGCGGATGGGCTACAACAGCAGAAGACCCCACCGGGTACCACTCATCTCCACTACAAATAGGAAAAAGAGGCTACAATTTGCACGAGCTCACCAAAATTGGACAGTTGAAGACTGGAAAAATGTTGCCTGGTCTGATGAGTCTCGATTTCTGTTGAGACATTCAGATGGTAGAGTCAGAATTTGGCGTAAACAGAATGAGAACATGGATCCATCATGCCTTGTTACCACTGTGCAGGCTGGAAGTGGTGGTGTAATGGTGTGGGGGATGTTTTCTTGGTACACTTTAGGCCCCTTAGTGCCAATTGGGCATCGTTTAAATGCCACGGCCTACCTGAGCATTGTTTCTGACCATGTCCATCCCTTTATGACCACCATTTACCCATCCTCTGATGGCTACTTCCAGCAGGATAATGCACCATGTCACAAAGCTTGAATCATTTCAAATTGGTTTCTTGAACATGACAATGAGTTCACTGTACTAAAATGGCCCCCACAGTCACCAGATCTCAACCCAATAGAGCATCTTTGGGATGTGGTGGAACGGGAGCTTCGTGCCCTGGATGTGCATCCCACAAATCTCCATCAACTGCAAGATGCTATCCTATCAATATGGGCCAACATTTCTAAAGAATGCTTTCAGCACCTTGTTGAATCAATGCCACGTAGAATTAAGGCAGTTCTGAAGGCGAAAGGGGGTCAAACACAGTATTAGTATGGTGTTCCTAATAATCCTTTAGGTGAGTGTATGTATATATGTATATACCAGATTACGGTGACACAACAAGTACCAAAATTCTTCATCATACAAAAGTGAACAAAAATGTTTTAAAATCAAATATTGGAATTTATTAATACTAAGAAGTTCATGGATTATTAAAAAAAACTATAAGCATAACAAAACATTTACAGTTTTGTACATTTACATTTACAGTATTGTGTCATAACAGTTTTATCATTCATTTATTTTATTTTATATTTTGCATTATTTTTCTGTGCTTTCCACAACATTATGATAACATAAATATGGCCTATATTTAGGTTGTGACCCAGCAGTTGATAAATACCCTTTATGTAAAATATATTGACATATATTGTCTCTGTGACTGAGGGCTGCATATCTATCAGTGATCAAGTTGGAATAATGTCATGAAGATTCAGCTAGATTTTATAGACTCCTGGATCTGGAGTTCCTTTACTTACTTCTGAACATGAATACATTTTGAGCTACAGTAGCAACATTCTACATACAGCCTAGATGGAACCTGCAGACCTCTCCGCATTTTCACTTCTTTTCTCCAACAATCTGTGGAATTGATTGATTTGCACATGATAAAATGTGCTAAACAGATCTGAGAGTTCTATGCTTTTATTATCAACGAAGCACATTATGAAATAATACCAAAATAACATTTACTTTTCAACATGGCTTGCATATAAATTTGTGCATGATGGGTGTTGGCATTCTACGGAAATCTGGGAACTTTCTAAAGGCACAGTTTCCCACAACACTTGATTTATATATGCAAACATGCCATTTCATTGTTTATTTGAGCCCCATGACATTTAAACAGCATTATATGAATTTTGCAACTCCTTATTATCCAATACCTTTGACAAGGTCTTTTGTGGGAAGTTTAAGGCCGTGAAAGTGAACTGTACCGTACGGGTGGCATTTACTGGACCTGAAGAGGCGGTTTATTGGAATGTAAGAAATGCAGCGCTGCAAACAAAGCACCCTCATATCTAATGATCCCCCCTCCCATGTACCATCTGCATCGCTCAGCGGACCATCTCCACCCCCATCACACACACACACACACACGCTTTCACATATGCGGGCATCATTCATCTTACCCGCAAATCCCCAGCATGCGTCGGGCACGCATTAAAACCAGTCCATAATGGCTGACGGCTTTCACAGTTAGTGTGAGAATGCTGATCGCTGACTGTTTCGCGCTGAGTGCTTCACCACCTTTTCCATAATTAGACCATTACTTTAACAGGTGTGCCACTTCCCCGCTTTCCTCCTTCCTTCTGAAAACATCTCTCCACACTCCATGTTTTATTTCATCAACTTCAGCCTGTCTGTGAAATCTAGCTGAGGTGTTAGAGGAAAGCTTGTAGTCTGTTTTTTCCCCCCACCTTGTCAGGAGAGTCAGGTGTGACATTGAGAAGTTCAGCTGACACTATAACACAGCAGGATGAAGGAGAACAGCTCGGGGAGTTAGTGGAGATGTTTGTACTGCGGAAAGCGCGTGAGATATCGCTTGACAGCCCGTGTTAGCTGCTAAAAGTACCCAAGAAATATCTTTTACAATGTACGGTGTATTACCGTGCCGTATTGTTTCGGGATGACTGTGTTTCTTTAGCACCTCAACAGGCTTGGAGATATTGACAAAGGCTCATTATATCACACTACGCATAGCGACACTTAGCAGGTGGCACTGCTTCAGCGTGACCTGACATGCCTCTGCGCTGTATACCCGCTCTGACATGAAACACATGTAGCGCTCTCGCTATCTGCCAGCGTCTTTCTCCGGCTTTTGGGCGGTTTGGTTGTGAGCCAAACTGACACAGCAAGTCTCAGTTGAGATGGCATCCATTAGTCTCTCATTGACACGTCTGTAGTGTACACTAGTGGCGGGCGCCTGCTCTGGGCCACGGGCATTGATTCATTGTCAGTTTTTCATGAATGATGATGAGCGTAAGAGGTCTCATTACCTTATTATGTTCATTAAATCTTGTTTAGTTCCTGTGCGTTTGATCTTATTGAGCATTATTAGCTCCAGCAGAACACTGGGTTGATGATAGATGCTTTTTTGCTGTTGTTTCTGTGTTCTTTCGCTTCTCTGAAACTTATTTCAAGGGAATGACAGAGTCAAATCCATCAGGATTATGCCACTGTGCGACTGCCATTAGACGATGCAGACTGATGTATTCTTATGCCACGCAATTGGCTGTGGCGTAATCTGTTCCACCTCGCTGTGCTTCACGAGGGTATACGAGCCTCCCTCCACATCTACACAGATTATTCATCTTCTACTATGCAAGGATGATATTGTGGAATCTTTATTTTCTGGGATGTAATAGTTTCTTACCTACATTTATTGAATGAAAACATAGAATTATGATTTGTGTGTTTTAATTGAATAGTGTTTTCTGAGGAACAATGTTATTTTTAATGATTAGTGTTGAAATGTCATTTTTTGGTCCCCATGAGTAAAACAGCTTATATATGTTTTATTTTATTTTTTAAAATATAAAAATGGTGAATGTTCTCTGTGAGGGTTGTGTCTAGGGGTAGGGTTATATAAAAGGTCTCTCTCTCTCTCTCTCTCTCTCTCTCTCTCTCTCTCTCTCTCTCTCTCTCTCTCTCTCTCTCTCTCTCTCTCTCTCTCTCTCTCTCTCTCTGTGTGTGTGTGTGTGTTAAATAAAAGTTACATTTTTATGTGAGGCTATTTTATACAATAATATGCACATCACACACATTGCATGTTACCTTAATTACAGTAGGACTAGCAATAACAATAAGATGATACAGGAAATAATTTTCAGAATTATTTTATCTGATAAACCTCTTCATTACACATATTACACAGTACAGTATGTGTGTTTGCTTGCTTTTGTCTTGACCGTTCATTTCATACCAGAACAAAATCAGACTTAATGTGTATATATTAACAAACTTATTATATATATATATATATATATATATATATATATATATATATATATATATATATATATATATATATATATATATATACTGTAATTTCAAAAACATTGTAAGTTTCCATCTCGGGACCGAGGAGGTTATTAATTTAAAAGACGTTTATTTTAGGTAAGAAATATAGACTACAACAGGTGTCACTCTTGATCTTTGTATCCACAGACTTAGTTAATAATTTGTCACATCGATGACTAATTGCGGAAGTGAAAAGGACAATCTCAGTATAGCATACGCATCTGTATTTGGTTCCCTCAGGTAAGGAATGTACGAATTCACAGTTTAATCCTTCAGCTCGCTTAAATCGCGTGCGGATAAAAAGACGCAACTAATCTTTAAATAACTTGTGTTGACAGTACGCTGTGACAGTGAACGCTGAATGAATAGTTTTAATCACTGTTTAACCAACTGGACTTATTTTGAAACTGTTTATAACTCTGTAGTGTAGGCGTACAACATTTTATAGGCTGACTCATATTAATGAAAATCTTTGAAAACGTTATAAAATATTATAATAATATTCCTGCTTTAGTAACAGTAGAAGGCTATGTATGTTAGCCCATTTCGTCAGCTAATGGCCTTTTTTTTCCTAGAGAAGTGAGCACATGTATTCTAGTTTTTGGATAGCCAATGAGGAACGACGGAATGAAAAATGTTTCAGTTGCTCGATTATAATATGAGTCAGTAAATCTCTATGTTCTCTCATTGGTCACAAATGTGACCACTGACATGCTTAATATGTATTATGGTGATTATGATTTCTGTGATACAGTGATCTTGATGCATTAATGATTTAGGCTATATAGTTTTTAAATAGCATGTGCACGAAATATGGTAGATGTAGGCCTGTCTATGACTTGTTTTACATTCTTCCGTTTTGGAGCTTTGATACAAATAGGTAAAATTGTAACAAAACAGTCATTGTTATTCATAACTGACAACTCTGTGTAAAATACATCAACTGTTTTTGACTCAAAAGTACATTTTGGTTGCTAATGCTTCAATAATAATGCTGTCAGGTAAATAGTGTGAAGTTGTTATTGTTATTCATCCTATCTTAATAATTTATGTAAAAATGAGATGTTTGTAAGTAGGTAGATTTCGCGATGGCCATTGTTCATTCTGTTTTATGACAGGCAGTGGCTTAATGCTGTTCTCAAGTGTGTGGTTTGTTGCTTTCACTAATTCCTCTTCATCTGTTGCAATGCAAGCTGGATCCGCTCCATTCTCTTTGATCTTTAACATAAAGACACTATAAGATGAGTGTGCATCATTAGTGCCACAGAAAGTCGCCCTTAGTCTCGACAGCCTGGGCTCCATTTTTCAATTAAAGTTGCTTTACAATCAAATAGCCCAGCACAGTTAGGAAAAGGCTGCATTGATTAGTGTACAAATTAACACAAGAAAGAAATCATTCTCCCTCCATAAGCTAATTTGCCGTCCTCGGTTCTCCTTAATAAGTCCCTCCGACAGACTTTTTATACACAGACCCTCCACTGCCTCAGTAAATCCTGTAGATTTAATAACCATAATTGCAATAAATTCGGTAAACATTTAGATTGAATGCAATAACTGTGTCATTTACTCCAGTAGGTTGCTTTAAACGTAATTTAATAAAAGGGCAAAGGACCCTCCACATAGGCTAGTACACTAATCCTTGGTGATCCATGCGTACACATTAGGCTGAAGCATCTTGGGACGAAAATAGACAACGATTGATCTAGATTTCCTAGAAAATATCTGATCGCCATGGCTTGTTGTTTAGAGAGACTTCACTTGGTGGAGCCTAATTATGTTTGTATTGCTACTCCATCTCAGGTCATTTATGTTGGGTCCACTGGGTATTAACGTAGGCCTATTATCATTCAAAGCCTTAAAGGTGTACCACAACATTTATCTATTTAGTTCTTAGTCTTAGAGATGAGCTAAGACAGTTACCAGTTACGCCATGTTTGTGTGTGGAATTTTAACACAAAAAAAAAAACCTTCGTATTGTATATAAACCATCCACAATGCAGTTTAAGCAGATATTTGTCATATTTCTGTCATCATTTACTCACCCTTAGGTTGTTCTATACCTGATTGACTTTGTTCTGTGTAACACAAATATACAATTTTTAAAATTAAACAAGGTCCAAAAAAATTGGACCCCATTGACTTTCATTGTATGGGACAAAAATGCTTTCATTTTGTGTTGCATAGAAGTAAATGAGTGAATGTTGGGTGAATTATCCCTTTAAATAGCATTTACTGTAAATAAAAAATTTTTTAGGGCAAACATGCCCTTTCTGTGTAAATTAGTACATTATAATGCAGTGCAGACAAGCAAATTTCTGCCATTTTAAAAAGCTGTTTTAGGTATTCTTATTTTGTGGATGCATTTGCACACTTACCTGATTTGTGTAATTATTTTAGTGAACAAACAGTGTGTGCAAAATGCAAATAAATAAAATTGTCAGCGGGCACAATTGATTCTTAGTAAATTCCCACCATAATGTATTAAGCTTTTTAGATAAATGTCCTAATGCTTTTGCATATCCAAAATAAATCATTTTAAACAGCATTCTGTAATGCTTTAAGATCTCAATAAATGTACAAGACAACACTGAATAGAGAAGTGGCCATAACTATTGCAAGCACTACCTCATTTCCAGAGATTTGCTGGTGGCATTTACGCAGTGAAAAGTTTACTCCCACTCTTTAATACGAGAATGAAGATCCCTCATCTTTATGAACAACTGCCACTAAAACCATTTCATCTGAAACAGTTCAGAACATAATGTCAGCCCACTCCATATATCTGGAGCTCATTACAGGGGAAAAAAGGTTTGCAGTAATTAATTACCCTGCTAATTGGGCCCTCAGCAGTATTATTGTCTGTGTCTGCTCTGCTTATTTAGTGTACAAACGAGACCGGCTGCATGATTGTTTTCTCTGGTTTAGGAGACTCAAACGCCTAGCAATCAGCACAATGACTATCATTCAGCTTACTGACACTGAGAGTTCAGTCCGGTACTGAAAAGCCTTCATCAGAGAGTTTATTTTGATATATTTATATATTTATATCGCTTGCTTTGTCTTTGTTTCCACCTGTGCATATGTGTGTGGGTCTGTGTTCTTGTGTTTTTGTCTGCCAAACCTATTTTAAATACTGGAAAGCACATATACTTGAGAAATTGTGCACTGATTGCCATCTAGTTACGTCAAGCAGAAAGGCAAAGGCTTGGAAATACAAAAAGAGTCTGATATTTATAGATTGTTTTAATATCAAAATAAAATTACATGCTTAAAGGGGTACTTCACTGCGGGCAAAATGGCCTTTCAATAAAAAGTGACCGTCTTTACATTAGAAAGGAGGGAAAAAAATGAAACCAATGCTACCCGACTAGAGAAAACAGAAAAAATGCTGTTGTATTCCCTTTTGCCAAATAGGCATGAAAACTTTAACACCCGTAATGCAAAGGGCATGTTGCCATCCAAGGCCACTCCCACCAGTCTGCTATGGATATGCTTACCAGAGTCAAATACCGACTTGCTTTTGTAGGAAATACTTCTTAGCAAACTTTTATTGTTCCCAGGTGCAAAAATTCAAAGAATAAACGTTTAGCGGCCGGGAGTCAGTTATTTGCGGTTTCCAGTGAAGTATCCAACGCGCTGGCTAAAGCCTGCAAAGAATCGTAAATACGGAGAGAACGCCGCAATGGAAAATCGTTTGTTATCAACATTTTAAGCTGGATGACCAGGAACACAGTGTTTTAGGTGAAATGGAGAAACTGCCATTCTGTCAGTTATGCCCAACCCCCCGAAGCAAAAATGAAATCTATTGCCATAGTGTTCCATTTTTAACATAATTCTGTTTAAAGAGTAGAGATAATTCTTTTTAGTGATATGCATACCCTTACTCTGTTAATAACCCTCTTCCGATCTTACTGTCTATCGGTGGGGATACACAAATATGGAAGCATAATCTGTAGTTTTCACAAAAGCCCGAAGCTGTCAAAAGTCTGCCAGATGTTCTTCAGTTCTGCATCATCCAGAGGACTTTTTGCAGATAAACGTAAAAATTTTGGTCCATGTAACACAGAGAACAAGCAAACATTGTTCATTTAGGCTACATATACTACCGACACTGTAACTTTACAAAGCGGGTTGAAAATCGGCAAAGTTGCACTTTAAGTCTTTATAGATGCTCTCGTGTTAATAAATGTACACCTTGTCAACAGCTCTGAAGTGTTTTGCAGTCTCTCTGTATTTTAGTCTTTATTTATGCCCAGCACTGTTTGTTAGTGGGATGTGTGAGAAGTTTAGTTTTGCTCTAAAAATAAACTATTGTAACTATTGTAAGTGTATGTGTTTTATTTCTCTCTCGCAGCAAGCATGGCAGATCTTCCGGAAATCTCTGGTGCTAAAACAGAGCTACAGCCTGAAGCCATCTCTGATATTGGTGTGCTGGCATCCAAGAAAGAACCTCCAGCAGACTACTATATTGTGAGTTTGCAGTTGCTAAAAATATACAGTATGTGATTTGGACCTTATAATCTATAAATAAGAATATAATAAGCAGTCATTAATTAAATTTAAATTTAGTTAAAATAACACAAAAAAATAATGACACGAACTTGTAAAGAATAATCAATGTGGCCGAAACATCTATGGAAGCTTGAATTAAAAAAATAAATGATTTTTCTTTTTAATAAAAAAAAAATATATATATAAAAGATAATTGGTAATTAATTGTTAAAAGTTAATGTATCTAACAATTCTGACTTTTTTCTTGCAATTGAGAGTTTAGACCTCGCAATTCTAACTTTTTTCTCAGAATTGCAAGATAAAAAGTTGCAATTACCTTTTTTATTTTTTATTCAGTGGCAGGAAGCTTCTATTAAAATCCAATAACATAACTGAAAATACAACCCCAAATCAGAAAAAGTTGGGACACTGTACAAATTGTGAGTAAAAAAGGAATGGAATAATTTACAAATCTCATAAACTTATATTTTATTCACAATAGAATATAGATAACATATCAAATGTTGAAAGTGAGACACTTTGAAATGTCATGCCAAATATTGGCTCATTTTGGATTTCATGAGAGCTATACATTCCAAAAAAGTTGGGACAGGTAGCAATAAGAGGCCGGAAAAGTTAAATGTACATATAAGGAACAGCTGGAGGACCAATTTGCAACTTATTAGGTCAATTGGCAACATGATTGGGTATAAAAAGAGCCTCTCAGAGTGGCAGTGTCTCTCAGAATGGGCAGAGGATCACCAATTCCCCCAATGCTGTGGCGAAAAATAGTGGAGCAATATCAGAAAGGAGTTTCTCAGAGAAAAATTGCAAAGAGTTTGAAGTTATCATCATCTACAGTGCATAATATCATCCAAAGATTCAGAGAATCTGGAACAATCTCTGTGCGTAAGGGTCAAGGCCGGAAAACCATACTGGATGCCCGTGATCTTCGGGCCCTTAGACGGCACTGCATCACATACAGGAATGCTACTGTAATGGAAATCACAACATGGGCTCAGGAATTCTTCCAGAAAACATTGTCGGTGAACACAATCCACCGTGCCATTCGCCGTTGCCGGCTAAAACTCTATAGGTCAAAAAAGAAGCCATATCTAAACAGGATCTAGAAGTGCAGGCGTTTTCTCTGGGCCAAGGCTCATTAAAAATGGACTGTGGCAAAGTGGAAAACTGTTCTGTGGTCAGACGAATCAAAATTTGAAGTTCTTTTTGGAAAACTGGGACGCCATGTCATCCAGACTAAAGAGGACAAGGACAACCCAAGTTGTTATCAGCGCTCAGTTCAGAAGCCTGCATCTCTGATGGTATGGGGTTGCATGAGTGCATGTGGCATGGGCAGCTTACACATCTGGAAAGGCACCATCAATGCTGAAAGGTATATCCAAGTTCTAGAACAACATATGCTCCCATCCAGACGTCGTCTCTTTCAGGGAAGACCTTGCATTTTCCAACATGACAATGCCAGACCATATACTTCATCAATTACAATATCATGGCTGCGTAGAAGAAGGATCCGGGTACTGAAATGGCCAGCCTGCAGTCCAGATCTTTCACCCATAGAAAACATTTGGTGCATCATAAAGAGGAAGATGCAACAAAGAAGACTTAAGACAGTTGAGCAACTAGAAGCCAGTATTAGACAAGAATGGGACAACATTCCTATTCCTAAACTTGAGCAACTTGTCTCCTCAGTCCCCAGACGTTTGCAGACTGTTATAAAAAGAAGAGGGGATGCCACACAGTGGTACACATGGCCTTGTCCCAACTTTTTTGAGATGTGTTGATGCCATGAAATTTAAAATCAACTTATTTTTCCCTTGAAATGATACATTTTCTCAGTTTAAACATTTGATATGTCATCTATGTTGTATTTTGAATAAAATATTGAAATTTGAAACTTCCACATCATTGCATTCTGTTTTTATTCACAATTTGTACAGTGTCCCAACTTTTTCTGATTTGGGGTTGTAATAAGAAATGTAATTATTTAAATAAAATATAATCAAATGTAATCTGTCATGCAGGGACATCTGGGAATGTCCTTTTACTGTTTATTTTTACTGTATATTTTAAATATCACCATATTTTACTTTTTTTACCAATACTGTACTATTAAAGTATATTTAATATTTAAAGTATATTTTTCTTCCATTACATTTTGTAGTATTTTGCATTAAAACTTATTGTCCAACAAAGTTTTTTTTTTACTGTAGCATTTTTACTTTTTTTACATTCTAAAATAAAAAAAATAAAAAATTATAACAAAACTAAGTGGAAACACAACATTTTACTGTTTTTAACTACAAAAACCTTGTGTAATTCACACTTTTAACTATAATAATATAATATAATAATTTTGCAATACAATTTAATGTATTTTCTTGTTAAATGTAAGGTAAGGTAATGAACATTTAACAGATCTTAGTGTGTCGTGGTTCTTCTTGGTCTTTACGTTTAGGGTTAGTACACAAACTCGTGTCATGTATTTTATGTTGAAGTTTGGTTGTCTTGTATTGTGAAGTTTGGTTTCCTAGTTTTTTTTTTTGTGTGTGTGTTCAGGTGTGGTCTGGGCTGAAAAAAAAAATTAACTCCAATTTTTATGCCCTTCCCTCGCTAACTTCCCTCTGTCTTGTTCACTCCTATGTACATCATTGCTGACTTTGCACAAGTGCCCACTACTGGCGGAACCCTTATAATGTGTTTGCCCTTTGCCACAATGGCAAATTTACATTGCAAAGGCAGCACAGAAGCGCTTCTGTAGTGCCAATAATGAGCGTCTTTACACAGACAGTTTAATGCTGCTCAGAGGTGGCATAATTGCATTTACACAGAAATTTTAGCAGCATGCATATTGTTATACAAGGGGCTTAAGTGGGTCAGAGCAGACTTCGTTTAGTCTGGCTTTTATGCTGCATTGTGTCTTTACACAGAATTTTGAGCAGGCACAGAGCAGCCTTAATTCAGGTATGTAAAGATGCACTTGGAATCCACAAAGGAGCTGATTTATTATATACAGCTTTTTTTAAATGTGTTTTATGCACCATTCTGTTGGCCTGGATGTGTTTGGGCTGTTTGATAATAAAAAAAATGTTAAAAAATGACATAAATGAAAATAACAATACAATAAACTATAACAATCAGCTTAACTCTTTCCCTGCCAGGGTTTTTATTAAAGAGTTGCCAGCAGGTAACAGCATTTTTGATATTCACAAAATGCTCATGGCCCCCAGAATCTTTTGTTGTATGAATAGCTGAACATGCAGTATATCAAAAGAAAGAAAAAGCCTCTGCTTTAAAATAAAGTTTTATTCTAGCTTCATGTATTCTTTTTTATTAACACCTGAATATGGGTAAGTAATAAAAACAAGCAAAATTTTTAGCAAAAAGCTGAAAAAATCATGTTTTTTTCAAAGGCTATGTCTGGATGGGATTCAGAACGATATTCAAAACATAGATGCCGTAGATTGAGTCCATCAAAACCCTAAAGCTTTATACGACTATAGCTCGTCCTGGATCGTCATTTCATTCGGTAACGTTAGGCAGTTTTGATTTATATGCTGTTTAATGTTGATGATCACGTTATTTGCATCTGCTTACATAGCTATTGCTTGTTTCTGCTTTTTCCTCGTCTGTGTTTTAATCCAGAAATTCTGTACTCTTTCAGAAGATGCATAATAGAGCCTCCTACCGTATAACAGTGAAAACACAGAAAAACGGAAAATTTCGTCAACAGAGGGGAAGCATTGTCTCATAAATGATGGAAAGTTCCTTCAATGGCAGGGAAAGAGTTAAGGTACGGTAGCTACAAGTATTATGCAGTTAAATGACAAAACAACTAGGGGTGCAACGGTACAGATAGCCCACGGTACGGTCCGTACCTCGGTTTTTGGGCCACGGTCTCGGTTCGGTTTTGGTACATGTTTTGTGCAGAAAGAGACTGCTATTTCATCCCAAAAATATGTTTTATTTTTCTTATGAGCATAAACAGAATGTCACAGTAGGAAGAACATCAATGTATGGAATAAATTAACACTCTAGTCTGTATTGAACAACACTAAGTAATTCAACCTCTTCAACTATCACTTATATGAAATACAAAATGTAAACAAACACACTTCAAAATATTCAAGTGGATCCCAATTCCAAAGCTTGATAACTGGTATATGAAGTGATCAATGTGAAAGAAAAAGTGCACTTTTACCTTTAACAAACATAAATTAGCTTGTGCTTTGAATAAAAAAAAGCAGAGCAAAATAATATAATGAAAAAATACTGCATTCAGGATACAAAGTGCAATGTTATTTACTCATCCACTATTGAGAGATTTTTGTGCAAAAAGATGAGTCTATCAACACTGTCTGGTGCAAGGCGAGGCCGGTTGGCACTAACGATGTCCCCAGCAGAAAATTCTCAACTTTTCAGAATGCCGCAAGCGCACCGTAGGTCACGTGACAAGAACCAACCAGAGCGCAGCTGATACAGTAGTTGCTTTAGCAACGACCGACGCCTCCGGAGGCAACCGCCCTAGCGCTTTGGAAAAAGGAGAACGCGGCGCGCCTAGCGTTTTCTACGCGTTTTTAGGCGCGATATGTGAACGGCGCCTAAAGCAAAAACTAAAAGGATCAGCGCGAACTCAATGGCAAAACCGAAGTACCGCGGGACACGAGGGTAGATTGTCCCGTGCAGGGCTGACCGAACGGTCCGGTATTTTACCATGTACCGTTGCATCCCTAAAAACAACTAATATCATACACGAGATTAGTATGGGGTGGGACTAAATTAAGCGCGATCTGCTGTGATTTCACAATCATGTTGCATTGTGGTCTATGGATCTTCCTGAAGTGTACATGAGTAGACTCGCTCCCTCTGTTAAAATCGAGGGGTCAAGGGTCTGTCCAAATAAACTACACTTGCCCACTTGACGAAGTTGAACGCACTTCAAAATGGCGCTGGGGATTCCCCTGAGGGGAATGCAGCCAAGTATTGTCATAGATTAATTTGTTTGATTAAGTCTAGTGTATCTGTTTAGTTGTTATCTGTGACTGGTTATCATTTGATTGTCATGCCATCTAGTTTGTTCTCAGTTTACTCAAGCCCTCAGGTTTCTCTTATCCTACTGTATATCAGACCTTGTTCTGTTTTGTCAGGTATTAGTAAGTTATTTTTTGTAGTTAATATCTTTTCATGTTGTTCTGGGTGGTTCTTCATAAATAAATCTGCATTTGGATTCAGTTTTCAACTTGCTAGAGCCTTATTATACAGTATACAATTACAGTTTTACTAAAAATGAACAGTTGTTTTATTTACTTCCCTTCCCTGAAGGCACAAACATTATTTATTGACATGGTTTGGTTTGGTTTTTCGGCTCTTCCTCTGGCTGGCTCTGAGCCGTGAATCCTTCGGCCTATATCCTGAGGATAGATTTTAACAACTCTTTCAGATGAGGCCTCCAACAGAGCTTGGCACCAGTGCCCGTGTTTGTTTAGGACTCAGATGGCACTGACACAAGGGTGGCTGGTTCTCCAGCGCTTCTGCAACTCTCAGCAATCCCAGAGCCCTGAGAAGGGAAACTGGGACAACGGTATCAATGGCCTCTAGGAAAATGTTTTGTGTGTGTGTGTGTGTGTCTGTTGTGTATGTGGGTGTGTCTCAAAAAGACTGAGAAAAGAACCAGGGAGGAAAGAGAGAGGGGAAGTTTTGTGAATAAAACAAAGCACAAAGCAAACACTGTATAAAACAAGACTGCGTTAAGCTTACGGGCAGCTAGAGTTCTTCCTCTCTGCTTTCCTCTTCTCCCTCCTTTTTCTTTCTTCTCTCTCTCTCACTTCCCGCCCCACCCACCAGTCCCCAACTGTTGCCGTCTCTGGCGGGTTGTCTGTGGGTTGGCATGGTGCTGGGGTTCTGCCCACTGGCGCTGAGGATCCGGTGTACGCCACATGGCATCAGCGTGTTCTCAGAGGCCCTGTTCCGCTTGGCCTTTCCCTCCATCACACGCAGCAGGATGCAACTGTTTCACTTTGTTCGCACAAACAAACACATTTATTTATTAACAACCTTTACACAACAAAATATATATGCAAATTAAAATATTTGATGTTTAATAGCTAATTATCTTAAACTCTAAATATCAGCCTTCATTTATTTATTTATGTATTTTATTAACAAACTTAAAAAAAAAACCCAGATCAGCTTCTGTCAATGCATCTTACTTTGTTTGCCCAACGAACATGTTTATTTATTAAAAAATGTTATGCAACCAAAGATAAAAGAAACTTAAACGGTTTGTTTGTTTTTAGCTGCTAGTTTTAGCAAGTGTTCTGAACTTTGAGTAAGTTGTACTCTGATTATCAACAGCTTCAAACAGCACTTATTTGTCTCGCTTTGTTCGCAAAAACAAACGTAACCTTTTTTTTTACAACCAAATATAAACAAAAGCAGATTTTTCAGTATTTGAACTTTTGACCCTTCTAACAATACTTGAGTATCCAGCAGACTGCAACTGTTTCACTTTGTTTGTGCAAACAAGCATGTTTATTTATTAACAACCTTAAAGGACACCTATTATGCCCCTTTTTACAAGATTTAAAATAAGTCTCTGATGTCCCCAGAGAGTGTATGTGAAGTTTTAACTGAAAATACCTCACAGATATTTTTTTTTTACAGCATGTTAAAATTGCCACTTTTTGTGGGTGAGGAAAAACACGCTGTTTTTGTGTGTGTCCCTTTAAATGCAAATGAGCTGCTGCTCCTGGCACAGAGGGCGGAGCTTCAAGAGCTCGCCCTTCAGTCAAGACAATCTCATCTCACGGAATGAAAATATCAGAACAGAAACTCTCAGTAACATTAGCAGTGTTCAGTTCGATCCAGAGTCGAACAATGATGCCTATAGAGCATTCTCTGGCTGCATGGGTATAGTTTAGTTTAATTATGGTTATAACTTATTTTTCATCTTGCTTTTATCCACTATTAATACAAGTTTGTTGTAGTAGACCACATCTGAATGATGGCCAAAACTTTTCTGATGAGTTTTATGAAGTTTATTGTACTTCACACAAAAGGTGAAGCATTTGTTTTAGTCCAGAAAATCACCGTAATAGCTGAATAAACACAGTATAAGTTGCGCGCATTAAAGTCTTATTCATGAACTCTCTCTCTCTCCCTTGCATTATCATCAACATACACAGCGAATTACACAAAAACACTCGTTACAACTAACAGTAAACTTACAGACCTTTTCAGTTGGTGCTAATGAAACTGGTAAACTTTAGATCCCTAAAACAACTCTGATGAACTGTAATAAAGTGCGAGCTGTCCCTTTCATTACTGCCGTGACCAGTATCACTCCGGAGACTGGAAGCTGGAGCACGAACCCAACAGTTGGTACAGATCCATCCTCGAGTAGGGCTGCAACAAACGATTATTTTGATAATCGATTAATCTAACGATTATTAGAACGATTATTCGACTAATCATCGATTATTTCGCTGACTAATCAGTAAGTTTGGACCGATTATTCAGCTTTTTTAGTTAGTTAAAACACTGAGTTATACATATTCTAACTCTAAAAAAAAGAAAATCACTTCAGCTTTTGAAATGGTTGTTTTAATGAACTTTGAGCCAACTAAACAGGTTTTAAGGTTTCAGATTTCTGTCCAACCTCTTTAAGGTTTCAGATTTCTGTCCAACTCAAATCACACACAAATGCTCTCTAAGCATTGGTTAAATATTCTGTTCTCTTTCAATAGAAAAAAATAAACAAAAATTAATCAGCTGCAATACAGACCAACTTAATCTGCAAACAATTATTATAAGAATAGAGACATTCTCATTCACCTTTTAATTTACAGTATGAAAAAGTAACTGACATGATATTATTCTTCATAACATCTCCTTTTGTAAGTCTTCATGCAAGTAATAAGACTGTAATACCTAATAGTGTTACAATAATAAAAACAGCCCTGACTTCTAAGCTCGATCAAGCTTTATTCTATGCAAAAATAAATCATCACATTACTGTAGGCTACTTATATTATTATTGTTAATATTATTAGTTGTATTGCATTCTCTAATAAAGAGATTTACTGAGTTATTGAGCTCCAGCTGGAGAACATTCACCTCTCACCGGCTCCTCTTGTTTCCTCTTTAAGTGCTTTAACATGCATTTTGTGCTCCCGTGAAAAGCAAGTTCCGCCTTGCATGTATTGCATACGACAGCATTCTTGGTTTGAAGTTTTGTGAAACTTTCACACACCTTGCTAGTTCGGATTCGTTTGCACTCCGTCATAATTCGCGCTGTGTTTTCTTCTACCGCAATAGCATTTGTAACGGCTGCATTACACTCTAGCGCTAAAGCGCCGTAGCGGTCAAATCGCGATATTGCAGGCCCTTACATTAGGTCACGTGAGATCAAACGACTACTTGACAACAAGATATTTTGTCGATAATTTTTTATTGTCTACTAATCGTTTCAGCCCTATCCTCGAGTAACAATTTTTTAGCAAAGCCTGCTTTGTACTGACCCTCGTTCACAAAGCAGTCTTGTAAAATGATTTGCGCGAACATAAACGCATTTAGGTAGATTGAGGGTCGCGTTCCCTTCAAAAACATAAGTAATCCACTGCGTCTTCAGCAGCTCAGATGTTGGGGTTGGGGTGTTCATTCTTACATCCAACAACAAAACACCTAAATCGCTTAGTAGACATTCTTGTCTACAGTTGCTCAGTGCTCCAGCGTCGAATCAATGGCGGACTGTGTACAGCTCACTCAGGGCGGGTCTATGCTAATACGGCAGTGTCAGTCAACAGTCGTGGGCGGGGCTTGTTCAAAAGTACGTCACATTGCCCAGAATCTGAAAACGGCTTCTTCTGAGACACAGCTTATGATTTATGGGGATTTTAAAAAAGCACTGGGTGGATTTTTATCATTATAGGGTGGTTGTGTACACACACTGCCAACACACATTTATGTTCAAACGCCATGTAAAAGTGAATTTTGTATAATAGGTGCCCTTTAAGAGCTAGTTTTAGCAAGTGTTCTGAAGTTTGACTTTTAAACTAAAAACATTTTTCACTTTGTTTTTTCAAACAAATCTGTTTATTTATTAACTAACTTCAGACAACTAAATATGAACAAAAAATTTAGTTAGTTTTAGCTAGGCTTCTGAACTTTATCAACAACCTCTAAACAGACACAACTATACATCAGCAGACAGCAAACCACAAGACACAGAATACTTATATTTAAGCGTCTTTAGACTGTGTTTAATTAATTAATTTATTTATTTTCTTTCTGAGAAGTAGAGATTTCTCCACTCCCTCTACTAGTCCCAATGCTTAGCAACTGTTTCCACATTCAGGCTGCGTTGCCTGCCCCGGCTGCACGGTGGCATACTGACTCCTTTGGTGCCTGGTTCCTCCCTGTTTGACTTTGGGCTTCACAGCTCCAGCTCTTTGTTTACGCTGTCAGGAGGAGCGGGGCACTGACCTGGAAAAAGTGTCCAGGACGGGTTGTCTTGTAAAGGGGGGAGGGAGACGGGAAGGAGAGGAGGATATTGTGGTTGATGTATAGACTCCTCCTGAGAGCTTTGGTCCTTGCCAACGTCTGCGGATGCTGTAGCCCCACCACACTCTTGCTGTCTCTGTCCAGCAGTCTGTCTGTTTTCCTGAGAGCATAATGTATGCCTGTCAAGACCTCACATAAGATCACTTTAGTTCACTTTAAAGTTGAATTAAAGTTAAAGGTAGCAAACAGCATGCAAAGTTGTACTTTCTTAAATTCTAATTCAAAATAACTTGTATAGTTGTTGTAAATGTATTTTTTTTTAAATACATTTGATTTTTCAGTATGAATAACCCATAAACATGTTATCATACACAATATATTTTCAAACATTAATTTACGTCACCCAATGTTTCTAGAAATACCGTAAATTGGGTGACGTAAATTAATGTTTGAAATGCCATCTATAGAATTATGATTTCATTTATATACCCATTAAAAGTTTCAATATAATACAACTACTATAAAATATATGCTACTCGAGTGAAGCAAAAAGGCAGAGATAACAAATAGCATGATGATGTCTAATGTTATCCCCCCCCCCCCCCTCCTGTTTTTAAAATCTTCACTTACATGTTTATGCTAATATTCCTTGTAATGGAATTATAATATAATATAATATAATATAATATAATATAATATAATATAATATAATATAATATAATATAATATAATAAATAATTTTTCTGAAAACAATGTGGTGGACATTTAGTGGTTTTGATGGCTGTTGATTTGACAGTATTTGACTTATACTGTCCAATAAAAGTAATAAAATTAAATATATTATAGGGTACTTACAAAAATGTGAAATGCATACTAAAATTTCAATTATATTCCACGTATCACAATTTTGTCACAAAAAATGAGTTGGACAGATTAACTTGTGTCTTGTGATTGTTAAATTTCATTGAATTGCAATCTAGTAAATTCCACTTCCTGTCATTGCAATTCTAATTCAACATACTTTGGCAAATTCCTAAATCGTGACTGCCATTATTTTACTGTATTTCAGAAAGGCAGCTGCTTGATCTCTGAGGAGCACAATGAAGTCTCATTTAGCTTGTTCAAAGGCCTTCTTTGTGAGGTCTTGTCTCATCCTTGTTGTCCCATGGGGGGTCGATGGTATTTTTACCCTTTTTAGGAGGCTGAGGATTCTTCTGCACTTGCGTAGGGCTCTAATGAGATGGAGTGAGAGCTCTAGCAAGCTTTAATTAAGCCAAGTAGGCGCATAGCAGGGCAAAAAAAAAAAAAAAAAGGAAACATGCACATCGTCCATACATTAATTTGATCTCACCTCAATGCATTCTCCTCTCTGTGAATTTTTTTTCTTTTCACGTAGGTTGCACAAACAACAGATGGCTTTGACGCCAACCTGTGGAAGGACAGCATATTCAAATCCAAGGTCACACGCTATCTCTGCTTCACCCGAGCTGCCACATCCAAAAATGTAAGTGAAAACGTGTAAGTTTTCGCATCATTGCAAGTTTTTCTTCACACACCGTCATAAAGTGCGTTTGCTCCGTTCGTTTCAGTCCATCCCTCATTAGGGTTCTGCTTAGATCTTTGATCACAAATTCCTTCAAAATATGTTAAAGTGAAGTATCTAAACCGAATGCAAATACTTCTCTGCATTTAGAATGGTTTGAAGTCCCAATATGGTTGCATTTGAAAATTTGTTGATGATCTCCAGTTCTCCCTAAGGAATTTGCTTTATGATTATTCATAAACGCAACTCTCCACGTTAGTAGTTTACGATTTCATTTGGCTCAATTAACCTGGTCCCTATAGACAGTTTGAATACCTCCCAGCCATTCATCAAAGATGGAAAAAGCATCCAAAAAATGTCAAACTTTTGGTTATGGGGATTCTTGCTTATGAAATATGACACATCAAACAGCCATCCAATATGCTTGCTAAAGGAGCACCTATTTTAAAATATTCCTCTGTGAATTGGAACTATTTGAACATTTCCCTCCCTTTCGGCTGAGCTAAATTGAGAATGAGCGTCTTTTTATGTGCAGGTATCTGTCTCGAAAGTGAAACAGGTGGCCCAGTCATGCTGTTTAGGTTATCGGTCTTCATTTAAGCTGAACAATGGAAAGTTGAGATGTCCTACCTTTATTGTTCCTCCATTTGCTGTGTAAGCGAAGGCAACACATAGCATGTCTTTTTAGAAAACAGTCTATACTTTATCTCTGTCTTGAATTGAAACCCCTCAAAATGATGTATTTATTTATTTATTTATTGAAAGAAACTCACCTTGTGTTCATAATTGGATTTAAATGTTTGCTTGTAGTGTTTGTTAGGATGACAAAAATAGGCTGTGGCTAATAAGCTTGTTTTGGTGGGTCATTGTTATTCAGTGTTGCATCTCACCAGTGCATCTGCTTTTTCCTTTAATGCGCGCTGTTGCCACAAAATGCCTTTCACTGATTAATGTATGAATATTTAAAAAAAAAAAAAAACTTAAACCTATATATATATTTTGATATGAATAATATATATACATACAGTGCTATGCATAAGTTTAGACACCCATGCTAAAGTTGACTAAAAAGAGGAATAAAAAATCATCTTTTGGAAATTAAACTTAATGCCTTAATTTAAAAAATTAGGAAAAATCCAACCTTTAAGGACACCAATTTTCTTTGTGAATGAATAATGTATCGTAAATAAATAAATGTTCTTCCTTAAAATACAGGGTGCATAAGTCTGGACACCCCTATGTTAAATTCCCATAGAGGCAGGCAGATTTTTATTTTTAAAGGCCAGTTACTTCATGGATCCAGGATACTATGCATCCTGATAAAGTTCCCTTGGCCTTTGGAATTAAAATAGCCCCACATCATCACATAGCCTTCACCATACCTAGAGATTGGCATGGTTTTATTTCAGTTAGCCTAATAGCTAGTTTGATTTGCATTGAGAGATGATCTTATGGAAAGTACCCCATGCCAATCTCTAGGTATGGTGAAGGCTATGTGATGATGTGGGGTTATTTTAATTCCAAAGGCCAAGGGAACTTTATCAGGATGCATAGTATCCTAAAAAAATAAAAAAAATAAAAATACTTAAAAATAAAAATCTGCCTGCCTCTATGGGAATTTAACATAGGGGTGTCCAAACTTATGCACCCTGTATTTTAAGGAAGAACATTTATTTATTTACGAGACATTATTCATTCACAAAGAAAATTGGTGTCCTTAAAGGTTGGATTTTTCCTAATTTTTTAAATTAAGGCATTAAGTTTAATTTCCAAAAGATGATTTTTTTATTCCTCTTTTTAGTCAACTTTAGCATGGGTGTCTAAACTTATGCATAGCACTGTATATATATATATATATATATATATATATATATATATATATATATATATATATATATATATATATATATATATATATGATATTAACATTTGACATTTGAAGAATGTGTCCCGACCATAGTGAAGCCGTAAACTCGTCTTAATACTGGGTGAAAACAGTGCAATTGTTTTAGCAAACTCGCATTCGTTTTGTGAAATCAAGTCCCGCCCTACTTTTTAAGGTGCTATATTGTTATCATTGCAGGAAAACTACTGTACATCTTCTAAGATCCCTATTATGAGATTCAGAGATGACTTTGCTATCCACTGTGACTGGTTTACCTAGGACAATTCCTGCCTGTTGATCAAGTTAAATGAGAGCTGCAGTTTTAGTATGTAGCACATCAGTCCCCTCTGCCATCTCTCCAGCATGGAGTCTTAAAATGTGTGTCTGCACTGTTTTGAAGTCCCTGACGTTAATAAAACATGGCAGCGCCATCAACAAAGGCTATTTTGTCTGTCAGTCAAAGTGGCCCCCACTGTAATTGTCTATGACAAAAACAGATTCTACAGAATTAGCCAGTGAATTATGTGGTGGGAAGTAAACAGTTTGTGATTTATCATACTCAGGGTTGGAGGTAGATGGCCCTTTGTCAGGTCCTGATGGGAAAAATCTCTCCCGTGTCTTTTATTAAAAAAAAAAAAGTGTTAAAAAAAAAACATGCCTCATGCATAGTAATAGCATTCATCCATATTTGTACCCTCAAGTCAGAACTATGAATAAAAACGGTCTGTAGTGGTAATAACTGCCGGGTAACAATAGCAACGGCATCCAGAATGTCGGACTCATCACGTCACGCTACGCTAGCTGCACTCTTTCAGGGCTTTTGCTGGATTATTGCTATTTATTACTGCGAAAAATGGAACCATAATGAGTCCAGTCTGGGAAGGCTGAGGGAAAAAGTCATGCTTGAAAATGTCAACTAAACAGCTCCTGATTGTTTTCAAGTACTCCCTGTTCTGAAGCACAAGCAATTTGGCCTGCCACCGACTGGCCCTAGCGCTGGGCTGCCATGTCTGAAGATGATGGCTAGCACACAGGTGCTCGCATGCTTAAAAGAGGGCAGCGATTCAACAAAACTGTGTGTGCGCGTCTCCAAAATACTACAGCGGCCTTTCATTGTAGGTACGAATCATGCATAATTGAAAGCCGCCCACTTTCAGACTTAATTTTAACCCTGCGAAGTGCTTTTATTAAACAGGCTCATTGTTATAATGGTTTAAACTCATATAATCATTATTATATCACTAAATTGTATGGCAGAAGCAATTATGCAACGTGGTCGTGGACATGAAGTTGATTGACTTGAAGGACTGTTTGCCAGAGGGCTTCACTCCGATCCAGGACACCACGGATACCCGTAAGCAGTTTCCTTCAAAAATAAACTTTTTTTTTTTTTGCTTTCCTCCTCTCTCTCTCTCTCCGTCTCTCACTCTCTCTCTCTCTTCTCTGTAGTCATCCTGAGGGAGCGCTTCTCCAGAGGTTGTGAATGTGAATGTTTCATGGGCTCAGGTTTAGCTTAATTTATGATAATGCGAGAGAGTAAAATAAACATTTTGCCCCGAAGGTAGGAGGAGAGGAGAACGATGAGTCATTGTTTATCTCTGCCAGAACCCAGCTTTTCTTTATGATGTGCTTATTTATTTATGTATTTATTTGTGCAGAGCGGGAGTGGATGGTGGTTATCTAATATTAATGAAATGCATTCCCTTGATGCTTTAGTGCTTTTTGAGTGCTATGTATTTCTCCCCTTCTCGTCTTCTCTCTTCTCCTCTCACCACGCCTTTGAGAACGCCGCAATATTATTTTGGCATTGGGAGTGAGGGCAGCTTGTTTATTATTTTCATTATTATTGCATTTACACGGCCCTCGCCCCGGCGCCGCCTCAAAACGAATGGGATGGGCTCAGGAGTAATATGGCCGAGTCTGGTAGCAGGTTCTGGAGGAATGACTAAAAAGAAGATGGAATCTCATTGGGCGCTGGTTTTAATGTGCCACTTTATTGTAGTAAAACCATGTTTAATAGATGCCTCAGCCACTATATTGCCATTTCACTCTCAGTCATGCCCCTTATATCCTTCTTACACACTTGACACTGAAGATTCCCCTCTAGCTCCCAAAGACATTTTTATGCAATTATGATGGGCTTTCATATACTTATATGATGTTTTGAGGCTGAAGGCACATATACGTTGCATTTATAAGGTGTTCAAATATTAATGCATATATATATTTAGCTAGTCTGTCTGAATAAACCTTTAGGAAATAGGTAGTTTATATATATATAATATGTAGTTAGATTGTTGTGTCATTGTTCATAAGGCTTCCCAAGGACAAATAGGTCAGTCGATATGTTTGCGTAATGTAGGTTTTAGTTATGAGTCTGTGTCTGTAAGTCACATTTGAACTCTGGTGTAAATGTAGTTAGACTGCTGATAAATGAAAGACATAATTAGGGCTGTTATGTTATGACTCTTATATCTCTTTCTCTCTCAGAGGAGCAGGCTTTGAAGAAGGAGAGGCTGTGTGTGAAGTTGGTCCCCAGGAACAGCACCGACACGGCTATATGCGATGTGGTTATACAGGGGAAATCAAAGCACAGCCTTGCTAATTATACATTTATAGGGTAAGATATCATATGTTTGGATAAATCGAGTGTAGTTCATATCACAAACATGACATGTTTTCTGAGAATTATTTGTGTGTGTTTGATTTAGATGTTTTGGTCACTATTCCCTCTGAGGGTAAAAAATTTACCAAAGTAAATATCCTGGAGCCGTGTTTATTATGCTGTCTGAATCGTCATTTTTTTAACCGAAGTGGATTGTTCTTCTGGTCTGTCTGGTTTTTTTTTTTTTTTTTTTTTTGTTTCCTCTAGTGCCCCTCAGTGCCTGCGGCCTGCTTCGGGCATTATGTGCGCTTGCTTTACTTGTGCTGCTTTTCCAACAGCTTTTAAAGCCACCCCTGATATGTCTTACAAATGTTAGCATTTGAATTAGGGATGGGAATTTTTGTAAATTTTTCATTTTGAATACTGATAGATCTCAAAAACGAGTACTTGAGTACTCGGGGCGGGGTGTGGCGAAAATGAAAATATTTGAATGAAAACACTTATTTTCGAAAAAGAAGCATCTTAAAGGAATAGTTGCATGAGGTGAAGCTGAAGAGTAAATGAACAGCAGTAAACTGAAGCCCGTTTTATGAAACATCCTATATGAGTTTAATCAGATATCCTAGATACACAACATAAATTTAACATCTGCACAAAAGGACCCAAATGCAAGTGAACTTGAACTAGGTTAAGTATCAACGCAACAAGTTAAATGTTCTTGATAATGAAACAAGCTGGGTTTGTCCACAGAGAGCTGAACAGTTTGGGGATTTGGTATCAGCTGGGAAAAGTCACTAAGTCGCAGGAGATGACGCACAAAACCTCCTCTTCCTCTACAACCGCTCTTGATGTCGTCAGGTAAGAATACATATACTATAAAGCCTATTTTAATAGGATATTCCTTAACTCATGAGGAGAAATTATTCATTGTCATTGGGTCTCATCGGATGTGGGATATTCCAACAGTCTGTAAAATTAAGTTACTATGTATGTAGGAAGTTGTAAGTTCCACCTTTTCGAGTTGAACAGAATGCAGCACGAGATAACTGAGTGTGTTTCCATTGATAACCCGAAGTTCAGCTCAGACAAAAAAGCCACGAGGTGAAGAGAGACTGCCATGAGGAGAGCTCAGTCTGTTGTCTGCTCTGACACACAACACAAACACACAGTCTGCCCAACAGCCATGCACATAAACACACAGCCTGAAGGGAAGAAGACAGAGAGGGAGTGTGACTTTGTACCTCATCCAACTCAAACATGTCAATTATTTATGAGCAGGAAGTAGAGGGGTTTTTCCTCTGTAAATAGTAAATAAACAATCACTGTTCCCCTCCAATGGTTGGTAGGAGGGGGCATATGGATGGTGCCAACTGAAAGTGCTAGATTTAAGCATGCCAGAAGGTAATGAGGGTTCCTGGCACTGCAGTTAGGGCCAGTGCACATAAAGCTTAGATGGAATTTTATTTCTGCAAACTTTAGCCACTTTATATTTCAATACCAGTTCAGTGCTTGAGGATTTGATAGATTTGTGTTTCCTACTTTGGAAGTTATAGTTGTTGGTCAGTCAGTCGACAACTCATTATCTCTGTTCCAAAACCTAGTCATCTAACATCCTAACAACCATGACTGATCTGGAACATAGACAGCAACTCTGTGCGCCACACAGATTGGACAGAGCAACTGATTTCAATACATTTTGTTGTTAGCAGGTTGCTAAGCTCTCAGTGTGTGATACCAATGAACATAAAAATATGCAAAATTAATGAACCATAAATACATATATTAATAAATAAACTCTTGATATTTTTCAGTATATTCAGTGTATTATTCATAATAATCATCTCGTCTGCCATTTTAAATTTATCTTTATTTGTATTTATTCCTAAAAAGCAGCAACATTTTGTACATCATTCCTTTCAAAGTGCCTTTTAGTGCACTCAAACCTCCGGGGAAGTTTGTTGTACAAGTTGTGAAGTCATATTTGTGAAGTCAGTCAAATTACTTTGGGTAGAGCAAGATGGTGATGTACCTTTTCTACAAAACATACTTAAAAATGAAAAATAAAGAATGCATATCAGGTATGTTTTTGCTTTTTTATTATTCAATTATGAAAGTGCTTTAAACTTAATTCTAATATATTCGATTGTAATTGTACAATACGATTGTATTTTGTACATGCAACTTGCGACATGCAGTTTTTATTGTTAATGAAAAATGCAACAAATATTTCAACAAATTTACTGTCAAGACTTGTGCATCCAGAATGTTTTCTCACTGACATGCCTCTAACTTGACAAGTCAAAAAAACAAAGATAATTTAGAATTTCTCACTTCCTCGCTCATAAATACAATCTTTCCAAACAATGACTCAAACACATTATTTGCAGTGGTATTGACTGTGTAGTAATCTTGCTTGATTTTGGAAAATAAAATATGTCTTTCTACAAACTTCAGTGAACAAAACAGTGTATTGTCAGGTGAATGATCAAACACACAGGTACCCAACAGTACTGTACAACATTTAAATAACTTTATATTTTTCCTTCAGTTTTGTCCACTTCAAATTAAATATGGCATTGAATCTGACTTGGTCCAATTCTCACATAAATTCTCTGTGATCATTGGTCGTTTTTATCCCGCGATGAGCATACGATTTTACAGTGGGGTCCACTTGAAATATTTTCTGAAGTTTTGCTCTTTGAACCTTTGCTCAAGACCGACCTCTGAAACCTACCGTGGTTTCGTGGCTTGAATAAAGCCCTTTGTGCTGTGTATTTTTTTTGGAAGGGGCAGCTACAAGGGAGAAGCGTTTGATGTCTCTGAGTCATCCTACATCCAGTCCCACACTTTTCACACACTTCCGTCTCACCCTGTTAATTCTTCACTCTTTTGAAGCCACTTTTCAAGTTGGAGAAGAATAAATTGTACCTCCAAGCGAGGATCCACGCCTCCCCACTCCGATACCTGCTGTGATCACAGACTGTGCACTTTGGTGTTATTACATTTCATGCTCTTACTTCTGTGTGAATGTCCAACTGCAATATGTGAATCTGTGAAAAAGAACTTGGTTAAGAGGCACAAGAGGTAACCAAGTGCTTTATTGAAGATGTTTTCCGACTAGCTTCCACTTGAGCTAAATGTATTTGCTAAAGAATATCACTTTTGTTGCTTTTAATGCATGTCCATGAGCTTTGAGGTAATTTATTGTTCTTCTAAAACCACTCACTTCTGGCTAACAATAGAATGTAGCAATTCATGTTCAAGGCTGTGACACAGTGATGTTATGGTAAACTAAAACTATTAAGTATCATTTTTAATAATTGAAATAAAGCTGAAATTGAATAAAATATAAATAGATGAAAAACTTAAACTTAACTTGAACGATAATTAGAAGTGGTGCCTTGGCAACTAACGGAAATAGAATTGCTAAAACTGAAATAAAAATAAAGCTAAACAGAAATTTAAAAACATAATAATAAAAATAACAGAAGTACATAACAAAATACCTAAAACTTAAACTAAAATTAAAAAGGAACATTAAATTGTAAAATATTAAAGTTAGAGCTAATTCAAAATGTTAAAGGGGTCTTATTATGCCCTTTTACGAAGTCTTGATTTTGTTTTTGGGGTGTACTAGAAAATGCTTTCATGGTTGATTGTTCAAAAAACGCATTATTTTTCACATATTTTACATTATTACAGCTCATCTCTCTCCAGTCGTTCATTTTTTTTTTCTTATACTGTAGATACAATGTTATCCACCATTTAATCATATTTGTCAGAAAACTATGGTAATGCAAACAGTAGTGATGTATGTCTCGAGACCACTTTTACGTGGTCTCGGTCTTGTCACGGCCTTGACGGTCTTTGGTCTTGGTCTTGTCTTGGTCTCGGACCTCTCGGTCTTGTCTAGGTCTCGCTGTCTCAGAACGACATAGTGGTCGGGGGATTTAGCAATACAATACTACAATATCCACGAGATGGTGTTGGAGGTGTTTGATGTTTTGTCAGATGAACCAGTCAGTACCAGTCATGTCAGTCCTCAACAGTACACAAAAGTTAAGGGAGTCTCAATCCTCTAATAGTGCAGTAACAGCTGTCATGCAATTGCTACACATAGTTGATCTCATCCAGTCTGCAAAAACATTTACAGTGAGCTCACAGTCACACACATGACATGGTCTGTCTCTGTATTGTTCTGCCTGTGTAGTTGAAGTAATACCATCTAATATGTATTGAATGTAAACTGCGGCTGAACCCTAGTATGCTGCTGTTCTTGAATTCATACAAGTTATAGCTTAGCTTCAACACTAGTCTGTTTTTTTTCCCCTCCGGTCTCGACTTGGTCTTGGTCTTGACTTGGTCTGTCTTGGTCTTGTCTTGGTCTCGATACCCTCTGGTCATGGTAGTGTCTTGGTCTCGGTTTAGGCGGTCTTGACTACAAGTCTAGCAAACAGTAATCGATCACAAAATCATGGATAATTTTCCTAAGGGGCGGTAAACAGGCTTACAAAATCAAGAGCTTACAAAAGCTAAAGTAAGCACTACATCAATACTGTAATGTTATTTAGCAGGCTAGCGGAGGCAAAGCTTTGCCCTTCGTTTACATCATAGCTATCATAGCAACTACATAAACTTATAATTGGAACTGTTAATAGAAAACACAACTACAAATAATAAGACATGGTTACAAGTTGTGATCCATAAACAACAGATTGTCCCGACAAAATGGGAATGGCTACGTCTTTCAAGAGAATCTTTCTGCGTATAGCCTGCATTGTATTGTCTTCTGGAAGCTGTTCTCCGTAAAATGTGCACAGACAAACGTTGAGGTTGTAATTCAGGTACAGTGTTAAATTTTTTTTTTTACTTCTCTAAGTATGTCAGCCTTTGGACAAACTTTTTCCACCGGCAACAACTCTTTCTCTTCTCTAAAGCATCCCAACATGGCCTCATCCCCTTTGTTGTGTGGGTTTCTGTAAATGCCGTTTGTTGTAGTCCTTAAAAAGTGATTTCTGTAAAAGAAAATATCTCCCTTTGCATTGAACTTTGAGCGTCGTAACTTTGCAGATGTTGTTTATGCTCAAACAAAGAAAAAAAAGAGAAAGTATAATCATGGACCCCTTTAATAAATATTATTGTAGTAAATGATACCTCAGTAAGCTAAAGGTCATTAAATGTAAAAAAAAAATTGGATTTGATTTATTCAAAAATAAAATGTTATATACTTATTTTCCCTCTGTGATGTAACCAAAAGTGGTATTAAAGATATCAGAATATGTTGTCACAGAATGGCAAAATAGAGGCTTTAGAATAGGAAGCCTGTGTTCATGTCGCATTACAAGGTTTGATGCTGTTCTTGCCTCATTTCACACAAACTCTGCGGACCCATCAATGTTTACTGTTTGTATGACTCTTTTAAGACGCCGTCAAATTTAAATGCCTTTTACAGTTATATGAAGGATGTTTTAAGCATAGTCAATAAGGAATAAATGTTTAATGACCCGCCCTTTAACTTTGGATGCTGGTGGTTCTGCAAATAAACCTTTTTGCCTCAGGCTACAAGGACACTAATCACTGTGTTTGCAGACTACTGAGTAAAAAGTTGTTTAAATCTCAGTTTCCCTTGCTGCCTGTTTGAAATTTCAAAGCATTTCCATGAATCTAATTTTTTTTTTTGTCCATTTCTCCACTTTGTCTTGCTTATATTTATATTGCTAATATTAATGCTTATGTGTACATTAAATGGTCAACATTTTATTTTTACTGACAGTCATATGTTTTAGGTGTTAGTGTTGCACTGTGAATACTGTATCTGGCATCAAATTGCCTGGTGTCAAGTTTGTGACCCCCATTTCATTCAAACTAGGCCCGTTTAATCCCGTTCCAGAACCATAGATTTTAGGGTTGTTGTTCTTCAGGGTGAGCTCTACAACAGATCTTCTTCTCCCCTCTTTGCTGCTATTTGTCGTCCTGATAAAACTGTCATCTCTCGCTCTGAAATCTGACCTCTAGATTGACAGAGAACATAAAGTTGCCTTGTGTTAATATTTCGGTTTCTCTTTTTCTTCATAGAATCAAGGTTTCAGGCAATTCTCTCTGAATGATAGGGCAATATACAGTAAGGCAGGGAAAGTTTTTATATCCAAAAGCCGAACAGTATAAATGTAAAGGTCAAGCATATTCCCCATTGTGAGCAGGAAGATTTTTTTATGCCGTCCCATGATTCACTCCACTGATTCACTACTGGAGGTCAGTAAATATACGACCACATTGGCAACTTTGAAAGAACTTTAAAAACAAAAAATTACTTCAAAAAAGTTTGCAATCTAGATCACTTTAAGACATAAAAGACCACCCTGTTAACATATTGAATCAAATTAAGTGTTGTATTTTAGGTCTACGTGGTCTTTATTTTATTTATACATTTTTTGTTTATTTTATAATGAAATATATCAAGTAAATGTTGATTTTATTTTAGATAACTTGCGTATTGCCAAACTTACAGGAGTTAAAGATGTGATTTCAAGAAAACAGCAAAGACAAAAGTTATAATATGACAAAAAATAAATAATAATGCAAAAAATAAATAAATGCATGTACTCTATGCAGCGTAAGAGTAGCACTGATGGACGGGTGTCAATCTTTCCGCTCTTTGTTGGTTTCACTGACCTCCGTGTCACCTACTCAACATCTGCACTCCAAACAATGGCTGATCTACCAGTTCTCAGGGAAGGCAGGGCTTGTACGAGATCTGTTGTGACACCATCCTCAAATGTGTTTTCCAGACACTTTTCTGTGTACCCTTTCCCGGAAAGCCCTAAAAAGCGTGCAAATTTCCATACACATCAAGTAAACTCAAACTGAGCAGTGCCACAAACAATAGAATCATCAGCAAAGATCTGTGGCTCTTTAGAGATTCTACACTCCCATATTCCGCTACGGAATTCTTCAAGATTCTTCCTTCTCCACACCTGACATGGAACTTTAAGTGGGGTAATGACAAGCGGGAAAGCCGCCACTGCAGAAAGCAGCTGTCTACAAGCCGTAGGTTGTGTGGGCTGCCTGCTCGGAGCGAGCGCTGAGGTGTTGTCATCGAGGATCTCGGATGAGTGTCAAAACACCGGCTTCCAGATTCCTCTCAGTTCGCACAGTATTATTTTTATATATAGTTTTTATCCCAGTCTTTGCCTCACCGAAGGCTTTGGCAAATTTGTCCACACTATGACAGATGTTCTAGACGTCTCCTCCCCGAGACGGACTTGTGCTTCCGCTTCTACGTCGATGCCTTCTTGAGTTTCTCATCAGCCACCCGTGGAGATTCCAGCATGTGGGATTGGGCTTTTGATATTGAGATTACTCTGACTAATTGGCTCCTTTTACGTGCCTCTTGAAATTTTCCGGGTTGTAATTTTGCCTTGCCTGTAAATACTGTGGCAACTCTTTTGGTTCGTGCAACAGTTTTAAAGTACATGAAATTGTTTTCCGTTTCATCATTAGTGTTAGTCCGAGCACAATTTTGTCTTCTTTTAGTCTACCTACGCCGCTCGTATGTGCCTGTCTCCTTTAATTTGTCCAGTCCTTCATCCCAAGTCAAGCCTCTTCCTCCTCCTACCAGGCATTGTGATATTCTTGAGCGCTTGTCTTTGTGTCCACTTGTCTTCCATTTGGCCTTATTAGGAATCAACCATCAACTGTCCTCAGTTTGTGCCTCGAGACCTTCGTCTGTCTTCAAACTCTGATCTTTCTTGGCCTCGTCGTCATCCGTAGATCTAAGTGGAGCATGTTGAACATCTACAATGTCTTAAGATACAGAATCCGTTTGAGGCTTTCTCCATTTCTTTTTAACGTATGTTGTTGTGTACAAGCTAAATGTTGCAATTGTTTACATCTTAATCCCAGTTCTGTTTTAATTCTGGGAGGTATTATGGTATATTTATATATTCAAAATTGGGATTTGTGTCACTGTGGCTCTGATGGGTTTGAATGATGATTAATTGTACTCAAAACTCCAGTGGCCGACGTAATGCAAGCCTCGCGCTGCCGTTGATTATGTAGCCATGTTTATATTTTAAGAATTAGATGTGTAATTGATTTGCCATATGCTACCCAAACCCAATGTACCCTAAAATGTAAAAAGCAAAGAATTGGGATTGAGTATGGTTACACTGTTTGACAGCTCTGAAGATTGGAAAACGCTTGCTCCTGCAACTTATATTGATTCAAGCATATATTTTATTTCCCTTTTTGAGAGGCGGCACAGAGACAAAAAGTTTTGGAGATGTTTTTTCTGGGTGCTTGACACTGACACAATGAGTTGCTCTATATAAATACTGCATTTTAAACATACAAGATGTTAGATAATCTTAAAATGGTCACTTTTCTAAAGACCAACTCTTATCTCAATTTTGACCTTATCAAATTGGTGATGTTTTACGTCCAAATAGATTTGTGTGTCGTAAACAGGCTTTTCACTGAATATATCTCATTTCCATTTTCTGTATCGCTCGGTATTATTCGCTATTGTTTTGGCTTGCTCCAGTGACTGGGGTAGTTGAGGCCAGTTTCGACGAAAGAGCATCCGGACCATCTCCTTTCAGTTTATGGCTGTTTGTGAAATGTCTGGATGCGCGTAGAGCCATGTCCCCGGCTTTCTCTCCACCCTGCGTTCGAGTCAACCTTTGCAAACGAAGGGAAGTCTTCATTAAATGTGGCAATCGGTTCCACAAGATTGATGCCAACCTTTTAAAAATTCACCATTGGGCCGAATTGAACACGGGCAAATGCTGATGCAGATGAACAGGGAGAAGTCGGCCCCATCGAGAGAAATAAATCTGAGTTGCAGGCTTCAGTTCATAAATACCACAGGCTGTCAGGAAGCATGTTTTATTGCCTCTGATAGAAATTACTGCATTTATTTATCTCATCACACCTGATAGAAATGCAGAGTAGCCACTCAGGACAGACCTGTCTTCAGTTTACTCATGAGCTGACCCACAATTACCATTCATTTATTCGGATGAATATGTACAGTTGATCTCTGGTGGACAGTGTTTGACTAAAAAAAGTGCTTCCAGAAAGGATAGATGACTGTTTTTCTAATTTGGCTTTTGCCTTTGCATAGCAGATTTCTACAACAAAGTAACCAACTAGATTTGCATTTGCATCCTTTGCCCGGCCCGAGCACTTCAACCATTTCATCTATTTATTTCAGACATACCCGTCCTCCATTTTCAACATGTAGGCATCTCCTGCTTTGCATTGATATCACATTTCAGAAGCTTTTCCAACATCCACTTCTGCACTTACCTTCCTAACTTACTCTCAAACTCTGGATTCTCCCGCCGCCTAAATGACATCTTACTCCCCTTGGCGGTGTCACTTTGCTCCTAATCTTCTTCCAAACATGACTCCGTCTGACTTTAATGCATCTGATGCATCCTGTAACCTGTTGGAGATGCTCATTTGGTCTTCAAAGCATGTCTAAAGCAGAATTATGCAGCGCTCCTGATGCAGAGAAACTCAGGCAGCGAGGCACTGAATTTATTGATTCCCGTGAGTGAGTCAGAGAGTGTAATTCACCAGCGCCTGATTGATGAGGAGAGCAAGTTCAAACTGTCCATGAAGTGCAGTGCATGCTATTTTTGCTCTTCCCCAAAACTTTGATATGGTTAAGCAGTTTGACTTGAAATCATCAGAGGCTTCTTTTGTTTATGCAAATGTTATTCTAATTTGTATTTTTATTATTAATATTATTCAAAATATTTTAGAATAAATTGCATTTATTCAAGTATAAATGTAGTAGAAGTAGTATTTGTTTTTGTTCAGTTTACAATTAAATTTACTAGCATTTATTATAAAAAAAAATAATTTAAGAAATAATAATGATTTATTATATAGAACTACTACTACTATATACTACTATTGATATTTACATAATTATATTCATCACATCTCATTATTGTAAATTATTGGTTGGATTTTGATCAGATAATTTGGTTTGCAGAATCTTTTTTAGCATTACCACAAAATGATTAGATTCATTGGCACTCCTATGGTATAAAAGGAATCTAGTGTGATACTCCAAGGAAAAGTAAGTCCAACACTTTAGCTGTCCATGCTGGGTGACACTAATGACCTTAACCACAGACACCCTCCTTGGACTGATGAGGTGTGTGTGTGTATGTGTGTGTGATTGTGTGTGTGTGTGTGTGAGAGAGAGAGAGAGAGAGAGAGAGAGAGAGAGAGAGAGAGAGAGAGAGAGAGAGAGAGAGAGAGAGAGAGAGAGAGAGAGAGAGAGAGAGAGTGTAACTGTGAGTTTTAGGACTATTTCTGGGCTGCTGCTGTTGTTGATCTCTCTCTCTCTCTGTGTGTGTGTGTGTGTGTGTGTGTGTGTGTGTGTGTGTGTGTGTGTGTGTGTGAGAGAGAGAGAGAGAGAGAGAGAGAGTGTAACTGAGTTTTAGGACTGTTTCTGGGCTGCTGTTGTTGTTGATCTCTCTCTCTCTCTCTCTCTCTCTCTCTCTCTCTCTCTCTGTGTGTGTGCGCGCGTGTGTGTGTGTGTGTGTGTGTGTGTGTGTGTGTGTGTGTGTGTGTGTGTGCTGACCTACATTATGAGGATACAAAGTCCTAATATTTTGGTGTATTCAGGTTTCAGGCCACACCCCCTACATTAGGACATGGCGATGTCCTTGTAATTCAAAACCCAAAATAAACAAAACGATTTTTATTAAAAATGTAAAAATGCTGAAAGTTTTCTGTGATGGGTAGGTTTAGGTGTAGGTTTAGTATAAGGGGATATAATATACAGTTTGTACAGTATAAAAAACCATTACTCCTATGGAATGTGTGTTATTTTATTTATAATTTTTTTGTTTATTTTATAATAAAATATATATCAAGTAAATGTTGATTTTATTTTAGATAACTTGCGTATTGCCAAAATTACTGGAGTTCAAGTTGTGATCTCAAGAAAACAGCAAATAGACCACCAATACCAAGGTGTGCGTGTGTTCCTGGTAAACTCTATGTTATGGGGACAAAATGTCCCCACAAATATGGTAATATACGAAATCTGTGTAGGGTAGGGTTAGGGTTAGAAGATAGAATATGCAGTTTGTACAGTATAAAACGTATTATGTCTATGGAAAATCTCCATAAAACATGGAAAACCTGTGTGTGTGTGTGTGTGTGTGTGTCTTATAGCATCCTGTCTCTTAACTCTTCTTATTACCATGACTCCATGACAACCGCTCACAGGCACCTAAGAGCCACAGACAGGGAGGGAGAGAAAATGGGAGGTTAATGATCAGTTGGAGTCAGTGATTCACAGTAGTTAAAGATGGAGACCCACCATCAATGATTCCTATTACATTTATATTCTAGCTTTAAGAACTTTTTAAAGAGCTGATTAAGGTGTGGATCGCAGTGATATTGTACAGTTCCAGTAAAGTATGCCAGATCTCAGCAGTTTGGTGCATCATTCACAACTTAGCACTTCGTAGACACTTTGAACTGCACGGTGTAAATTGCATTCATGACAGATTTTGCAGCACGTGTTTGCGTTGTTACCTGATTCGCATAATTCCCTCATAATTCCTCAGGCAGCATGTGCAAATAAACAGTTCTATCAGTGAACACTGAAATTCTAGAAAGCAAAAACTTTTCTATATAACACTGTCTGTGATATCTCCTTCTAGAATCTTTACATTGAATATAGTGTTTCTTTTGAAAATATATGTTCATTATTGCCTATCTTTGCACATTGTTATTGAGTTTTGCCTCTCTTTCCTAGACAATTCCCAGAGTCTCTGGCCAGTCCCACTAAAAAGAACATCGTCAGGCCAGATTATGAACACCAAATCTACAACATATACACCAAATCAGGTCAGTCCCTCTACAATGTAACTTATCTATAGAGTTCAACATTTTGTCACTACACAACCTTCCATTGTCTTGAATAAACTTTTGCAACATCCCTAGGACTATTGCTAACGTTTAAGTGAAAATTACACCGTCACACCACGCCGTGTGCACTTCTATGCAAACATTAGGGGAATGACATTTGTGTACTTCAGGAAATCCCACTGACCACCACCGTCCTGCAGATCTGTCTTTTAGGTCCAAAATATAACTCTGAGTTTAGACTGTGAAGGCATGCTCATGTGCTTTTTTTCTGGCTGGAGAGAGACACCATGTGGTGAGGATGAGCTTATCTATAGTACAGGGGAAAGATATCTTCCTGTACTGAGGTACATTCGGGTCCAAAAGAAACATTTGGTCACACCTGTGGTGTGAATTCTCGAGCCACAGATATTTCAGTAACACATTTATATAATGCAGTATTTTTAATGCATGAATAATGCCTTGCAATTCACCTTATAATGCATTGTTTGGTCTCATGAATAATTGTAACCACAGTTATAATATATTATAATACTCATGTTAGGCCTTTAGAAAGTAGAATGCATGAAAGCACACGACAAACAGCCAATCTCAGATGTAACAAGGAATCTGCACATATTCTAATGCATTTTAACTTTGGTTTCAATTATTTATGAAAAGATATAATGCATTATAACATACACTATGAATACCTTTATAATCCATTATACATTAAGGCTTTAAGTAAAGTGTTATCGATATTTCTTGTGTGCTGTTTTTTGAGTTATACATTTTTTTTATAAAGTGTACAGTGGGGCTAAAGGCACACTCTAAGAAAAATGTGCTTTTCACTACTCCCATAGTTTATGATTGCAGATTGTTTTAAAAAATATATATTGAACATTGATGGAGCAACAGATTTTGTGTGATAAAAGTGGTTTGTTTAAAAATCTGTTGGCGAGGGGGGCCTTTTACCCCGCACAAGGGGTAAAAGGCTCACCAGTGTGGGACAAAAGGCACAAATTATTTATACAAATACTTTAGCTTAAATAATGTTTTACATAATGTCTAAGTTAATACTTGTTCAGAACAATCACTATACAAAGTTTGCACTACTTTCGGTTTATTTTGATATAAAATAATACATTTTTGTTCAGTAAATATACTGTCATTAAAAGATTTTGTTTTAAAAAAACAGAAACAAGATCATTTAAAAAAGTAATTCTGAAAGCATTGAATGAGATCCCATAAAGCTTTACAGTAGTAACAAATAAATACTTTTATTAAATGATATGATTAATATCGTATTTTAAAATATTTAAAATATAAATATGGTGATTGGACACCCATCTTGATATATGATATTTCCCATCTGAATCTGGAAATGTTGAACAAATGGAAAAGTCAGCTGGCTATTTCTTATGGTAAATATTGTGCCCTTACCCCAAATACCATACTTTTACATATTCTTCCGTTATTGAAAAACTGTTGCTTTATTTACCTTGAACAAAACTGAAAATCAATAGCAAGACCTTTGTCTCAAAATATAGACATCAATTTTATCGATTCTCATTTGCTACATTTAAAAAAAAAAAAAGTTAAATATTAGATCAATTTAGCACAGAATCAACTTTGCGCTGCTGTCTGCGATCTCGTCAAGGATCAGACAAATTTCCACGTGCCTCATCAAAAGCGTTTTTTAAAGGTGCAATCGGTGATTCGCTACAGAAACACTTTTTGTTTCCTTTCAGCCAGTCACGTTCGACGTTACGTCAGAACGACTGACGAATTGGGCTCTCACGCTCGGAATTAATTATGTTTTGCATTTTCAGGCTCTTTGATTTTAACACAGCCTCAAAGATATCAGTCAGCCATGTATAGATTTTATGCATACTGTAATTGCATGGTTACAGGCACGCCGATCATATCAAGGTTTCATTGGTTAAAATAAGTGACTGACACATTAAACTCTGCCACTTGCCTTTGACGTGGTTAAAGTGACAGCAGATTGACTTGTTCATCTCAAGTGAGGCCAAAGAGAAAGGAAAGGTTCTGTCAGCACGAAGGCTGATGCATTCTGCTTCCATGTCGCCATGGTAATGCCATTTGACTGACAGGCAGACACATGCTCTGCCACCAATCATCACTCTGTCACCACAAGTAGTGTGTTCTATTGATCCTCCTTTAGCAACGTCTCTGTAACCGTCAGTAACTATGTTCACAGATGAGCTCAGCTGCAGTTCAGTATGTGGTCTAGTTATAGAGTGGATATTTGGCTATTTTTATTGAATGGAGATAGTAGAGAGGGAATGTGAATCAACATTTCTGCAGCAGCTCTGATGAAGTAGATATTTTAGGCTTATATCTTATACATAAATAAGATAGACATAATAATAATAAATTAGATGTGTGTATATTCAGTGGGGGGGAAAAGCAACGGCAGCTGTGGTTGCCAGAAATCTAAAATATGGTAGCAACATTTTAGGTTGTACAGATTGAATTTAAAGGGTTAGTTCACCCAAAAATGAAAATTCTGTCATTAATTACGCACCCTCATGTCGTTCCAAACCTGTAAGACCTTTGTTCATCTTCGGAACACAAATTAAGATATTTTTGATGAAATCAGAGAGCTTTCTGACCCCCATAGACTGCAGAAAGCACTCAGATTTCTTCAAAAATTGTGTTCTGAAGATAAACGAATGTCTTATTAATAAATGACAGATTTTTCATTTTTGGGGGAACTAACCCTTTAAATACACAGTAAAAAAACATACTTCATTATCTGATATAATGTTAATATATCAACATAAGTACTAATATCTGTTTTGTACCTTTTTAATACATTGACAACCACCAAAAACTGGTGGTATCAAGACCATCATGGTAACACACATGACACTAAAATAACGCAAAAAAACATTGATTTAACAACATTAGATGTAATATAAAACCCTAATGTAGCCTACATAAAAACTAAGGAGAAACATAGTTATTTCAACGAAAATACATCACCTGTAAAGTGTCATGCAGGGAATTCTGGAAATGTCAGTATACGGTTTTTCACTGTATTACTCAGTATTACTCACTGTAATACAATTACTTGTTCTTTTTTACTTTACTTTTTATAGTATATAGTTAGGAAATTTACTGTTAACCAATTAACACATTTTTTACCATAGAAATTGTGTGTGTGTGTGTGTGTGTGTGTGTGTGTGTGTGTGTGTGTGTGTGTGTGTGTGTACATATATACATACATACACAAACACACACACACACTTATCTAGTATTATGCAAAATATTATATAATATTAAATATTTTATTGTAATTAGATATTATAAATGGATATATTTTATATAGAATTATGCATATATATATATATATATATATATATATATATATATATATATATATATATATATATATATATATATATATATAATGCAATATAATTATGCATTATATTGTTTGAATTTCTGCATTAATTGAGTTGACCTGAGGAGCAAATGTGGGGTTTTGAACAGACAGCTGGATTTACCTTAATCGTTGGGGACTCCGCATGTACGCATATGCGCATATATGTATGTGTGTGGATGTTGACAGCTGGCCAGGTTTGAGCTGGGCTAAAACCATGTGCGCTCTTGTCAGGCTCATAGCACCAGCTCCTTCAGGATTGATGAATTGCCTGCTTTCTTGATTAAACCTTCCGTCACTTCCCAACAAAACACACACATGCAAAAAAAAAAAAAAAAAAAAAAAAGGGCCAGCGCATTAAAGACTATCCCAGCGTAGGAGACTCAACATGTCGGGGAATCTGTCATCGTCAGCCACATTATGTGTGGATTTGAGGTGCAGGTGTTTTGACATTTATTACCAGAGTATTAAAAACTAATTCACATAGATTTGGCAAACTTCATTCACTTGACAGTCCACGCTCATTTTAACAAGTTGGGTCTTTCTAGACTTCTCAACCTCTTACTTTGTTTCACCACTGCCTCTTTGAAGCTGAGCAGATTTTTGGTGTCATTTATTTTTCATTTAGCTTGATGGGTTGAAAGAAATATTTCCTAATTAGCGAAGGAATCAGTGTGAAAAAAAAAAGAGTCCGTTTGCAACATCTGTGAGGCGACGGATTTGAATATAATCTTTTTTTGGGGAGTATTAATGAAGTCTCAGAAATGAGCGTTGTGTGGTCATATGAGCTGTGACTCTCTAAATGGTAACATCAAATTGATAATGTCTTTGTAAGTATTATATGTGGTTAGGAGCTTGACTTTTGCCACATTTTTATTTTCATCCATGTCTATAAAAAAACAGGGAACACTCTTAATAAAATATTCACAGATATCCAATATCCTCTAGTTAACTTGCATTAACATATCTATTACATTAATCAAAAAAGTATGACAATGCCCTTTATTAAATATAATATAGAGTGCCAATCAGTTATTCGTTAGTGCATTAAAGGAAGATCAATTAAGAGGTGATTGGAGAGAGAGATGAAAATACAGAGATGTTTCAGTATTACCTTTGCAAAATATCAGAGCAATTGACAATGATTTTTTGATTTTCCGGAACTGATATTATTCCCCTTATTAAAGTATGTGCATCTGCTTTTAATTTGCTCCAAATAATTGGAAAATGCAACAGAGCTTTCCAATTAAAGCGCCACTTTACGCACTTTAATAATACCCCCATAATATTAGAGCTTATGAAATGACAGGTGAGCTGGTGTATGAATAAAACATAAAGGCTCGTAATAAGAGACAGGAAAAAAATGGCAGACAGTTGTTGGTTTTTTTTTTAAATGCTTGACTTAATTTGCATATATTAATCTCTTCTTTTCAGCCTTATCGAATAGTCGTGCGTATTTGAAGTTAAAATAGTGATGACAGGCCGGGGGTACGCTTCATTTTTCCACGGATTTATTGCTCCTATAATTCAGGATCTTTAATAAGCCAATATGACTGATCCTCCGAGTTCTGTGGAATTTCGTTAATTGTTCCAGATGGTGCTCACTGATTATGCAAAATGACTTCTCTTTTTCCCCACTTTTTTTTTTTTAACCATCTCCGACCACACTGTTTTTTTGATTGACTAACACAGAGAAAAAAGATTATTTTTGGGCCAGCACTTTCATTAGGAATCCTCTCATCAGGTTTCAAACAAAAGTTCCATCTTATCTCCGGGTGCAGACTGCGCCGTGACTAGCACTCCAGCTAGCGCTTGGCAGTCGAGGAGGATCCCATAGGCTTTTAATCGTGACTCTAATCTCGTGTAGCCCAGCAGCTCTCTAGACCCGTGTGGCCATATTTTACAATACCAAAACACTTTAGGCTGAAGGATTAGAGAACACGCACTCGGGCTAGCGACACAAAAACTCATCTGCTAAGTGCGGCCGCTCCATGGCTGGATGGCTAGCCTTGAGGAGCTAGTTGATTAAAACCCCCCAAAGCTAGGCCACCATTTTTCTGCTCCTCCTCTCTCATAGCTGAGGGCCCATTGAAAGTTCACCTTGATTCTGTTTAGCATCAGCTAAATTGCCCTAAATGAATTGTGTATGGATATTTGATGGGTGGTGGTGGGGGGACTAGGAGGGGGATAGACATAGACCAGATTTACAGCTGTGTTTTACTTTCGATGGGTACACGATTTAAGCCGTGCAATTTCGGGGCAATAAAACCGTTCTGAAAGGGAGCCAAGGACTTCAGGTTGGCGACAGGGCATGAAAGACTGCATACAGCTTCTTTTCCAAAAAAGCCATTAATGATTTATTCTCGTGGACTACGTAGAGGGAGCCGGAGGAAAATGTAGAGTCGGTTTACAACTTGCTTGGCTTGTGTGCATGATAGCGTATACCACTAAACCTGTGACTGATGTTGCTTCCAAATGTTTGTTTCTGGATTAATCCAGATTTAAGAATCTTTACTCTCAGTCTTCCTTTAGGGGGAGACCAAGGGTTAGAATTAGAATAATTATTGTCAGAGTAAAGATACTTCTACATTTACATTTTAGTTTTCACTTGGACTATATTAACAATGTCTTTAATACATTTTCTGGGCCAGCAAGTTTCAGGGCCCTATTTTAACGATCTGAAACGCAAGTGTCAAAGCGCAAAGCGCAAGTAACTTTGTGGGCGGGTCTTGGCGCTGTTGCTATTTTCCCGGCGGGATAAATGACTCTTGCGCCAGGCGCAAATCTAAAATGGGTTGGTCTGAAGTAGCTTCATTATTCATAGGTGTGGTTTGGGCGTAACGTGAAATAAACCAATCAGAGCGTCATCTCACATTTCCTTTAAGAGCAGGCGCGCTTGTTCTAAAGCGGATTCCTATTATAACGGCGGATTTGCCAGACGCGGTTCACAGCCGAGGAGAGCAACGCTCTCGTCAGGGACGTTGGGGATGGAGAAACCCACCCAAATTAACTTCGGTTAAAAAGGCGTATGATAATTTGGGTAAATGTGTAAGCTAGATGTATGTTTTTATAATAAATTATCTATCTATCTATCTATCTATCTATCTATCTATCTATCTATCTATCTATCTATCTATCTATCTATCTATCTATCTATCTATCTATCTATCTATCTATCTATCTATCTATCTATCTATCTATCTATCTATCTATCTATCTATCGTAATAATGTATGATTTGCAAAAATGAAAACTGCTGCTTCTGTGTAGATGAGAGAATCAAAGTGTATGCGCGTTGTGCACACGCTACATTGATTATGGCCAAGCATGCGCCCTTAAAATAGCATATGAATAACATGCGCAACGCGCCACTGACTTTAAACCATTTTTTCCTGGTTAGTGGCGCAACTGTTTTCTAAACCGGCAAAATAGCATGAAGGAACGTTTGCGCTGGAACACGCCTCCTTTTTTGCGCTGAACCGCCCAGGGAGCGCAAGTTCATTCCCTAGTTTAGTGACGTGCTTCTGTGGAGGAAAAAACGCGCTTTGCGCGGGTGCAAAATAGGAATGATACATGCGTCGGTGTACAAAGTCAATTGCGCTGGGTGCAAGATAGGGCCCATAGTGTCCATAAGCCTGTGGAGGAGTGAGACAGCTCTCAGATTTCATCAAAAATATCTTAATTTGTGTTCCGAAGATGAACGAAAGTCTTACGGGGTTGGAACAACATGAGGGTGAGTAATTACTGACAGAATTTTCATTTTTGGGTGAACTAACCCTTTAATTCCGTAGTGTCAATAGCCACTTTCACACAGTGGCAATCCTGGTAAATTACCATAAAATTGCCAGAACGTCTTTACCGGTAAATTCAAAATGTGCTGGTCACACAAGCAACAGCGTTCTGATTTTTACCGGTAACAGACCATTCACACATCAGTTCCAAAATACTGGTAAACTCTGTGATGGTGTCATTAACCGGAAGTTCATTCCTTTTTCCTGAAGAAGGCTAGTTATTTTATCATACCTGACAGTATCGCTAACTGTTGTTGACAAATTTCTTCATCCGCCCGGACAAGGAGAAGAGCTTTAGTTTCGGTATCACTCCAATTTGAAGACATTTGTAAACAGTGCTGAGGTAAACATGTCACCTGCGTCATAATTTTATGAATGGCTTAGAGCCGTTGCTCTTTCAACGGCTTCTGATCGGCACTTCTTGCTTCTACGCATTCTGACCTCGTATGTGCACAATACCGGTTATCTTCATTCCGCGTTCAAACAGCGCATATACAGGTAATTAACTGGTAATGTTACAACTTCGATTACTGGTAAATTGCCGGAACCAATTTACCGGTGTATTTGAAAAGGTCCGGTTCACACATGGTCTGTTAATTTACCGGTAATTTACCAGTAAAGACTGTATGTGTGAAAGGGGCTAATGAAACATGAAACATAATGAACACCTTTTAGGTTTACTTGGCTGAAGTTTTCATCCATCCATCCATACATCCAACAATAATTGACAGAGTACTGCTGCTGTTGGGCAGGTACACGAGACTCTAATGTGATATTTATTTATTTAGCATTAAAATACAATTCGCATTACAATTAATATCCCATTAATATCCCCTTTCTTATCATTACCAGTGGAGAAATATTTAGTCTTTTACTTTTCTATTCATGCTAAAAATATAAATGTGCTCTTCTATTATTTTCTAAATATGTCTGTAAGTTTCTTGGAGATTTAAGTCAATTGTAAGACTAATGAGAACCACGTGCCTGTGGGCCTAATCACAGTCCGGGGTATCATTTCTCAGCCGTCCATCTCCCAGCCCAGAATAAGAACTGTTCCTTCATTAGTCTCCAGCCTATCAAACATGGCCGCCCTCAATAGATGGGCCTGTCTAGCCTTCCCATTGCCCTCATGTTCAGCAGTCTTTGTTATCGCACATCTAATTAGAACTTGATAAAAATATTTCCCTCGAAATCCAGCCATTAAATATAGGTTAAGGAGATTTATGATCAAATATGCTCTTAAAGATCTTTTAATGGGTCTGTGGACTCGTTAAGTTGGTTATTAACGAGCCCCTAATACATAGTGCGATTTAAACTCTCAATGAGATTCCGGGGAATGGAGCCATTTCTGATAAGGGGGAAGTGGGCCCCCCAAAGGCTGTTTTGAAAGTGTGCTGCCTGCTTTGTCTCTAAATATATTAAGAGACTCATCTACAGCTGTATGAAGAGTTTATTTTCTAAAACACTGACCAAATTCCCACACCCATGTTCTCAAAAATAAATGCTTATAGACAGCATGCTATTGTATGTGTTGTTAAAATTGTTGTATGTATGTATGTATGTATTTATTTATTTATTTAATTATTTATTTAATTACTTTTCTGTTTTTCTAGAGTATATTTTTTGGGGGGAGAGTCATAACACATGATATTTTACAATCTAAACCAACTCTGACTTAGTAAAACGTTTTTTAAAATTTTAACAGAGTTGACCTTGACAGTCATGAGGCTCTCTAGGGGTCTTCTCTATAATTTCCTGTTTTGTTTTGTTTTGTTTTGTTTTGTTTTGTTTTGTTTTGTTTTGTTTTGTTTTTCTTTTCATGTTGTTTTTGGTATTTTGTTTGTTTTTGCTTTTGTTTTTGGTGTTGTTTCTTTTTGCTTTCTTTATATATATATATATATATATATATATATAATATTATATCAGTGGTCTATGCTCCATGCACTTCATAGTTCCTGAACTGGACATCTAGCCATCTAAAGTCAATCAGGCTATTGCATCATAACCACGATTGGTTACTTCATTCAGGGCTCAGTGTTGTAGCTGCACTGTTTGTTAGGCCAAACTGCAGCTGTCAAACCTTATGCACATACTCTCATCTCTCAATGACACATCTAAGCTACAGTGTCTACTGAGCCTCATGTCACGGCGAACGTAATGCTACGATGCTTAGCATAATTAATGAGGAATGGCGGTGCGGCATTGGTAGATTGGTTTAAAGAGATGATGAATGGTCCGATGGCTGCACCAGTGGCTGCCAACGAGGCCTCTCATGCTGTCATCCCTCCTGCCTGAGTCCTGGCACACATCATTACTCACCAGGCCGAGGTGCCACTTTACATCGCCCTGCAGCCGCCAACATGGAAAACTTAATAACACTCCCCAGCTCTGAGGGGATCTATTGGGGCTCCATGCCAGTGATTGTCTACTGTAGAGGGCTAGTGCAACTTAAGTAGAGGTATGGGATGCTAGCTCAGCTCAAAATAGCTCTGACGCTGACTGTAGCCCACAAATACGGGCACTGACCCTATTGCGTGACCCTAACACCACTTTCTTGCCTTAATTTGCTTCTCTTTCTTTTATGGTTCAACATCCCTTTCCAAGAACGCCCTACCTCCTGCTTCAGCATGGTGAGTTAGCATACCCACAGAACCGCTAATTAAGAGGGGATTTGATGTAATTGTGCCTTCTGCTGCGGCCCATCCGGCACACGCAATTTAGCGGCGGGTCCATTGCCAGCTCTGCCCCTCATGCATGCTCTGGAGAGGCCGAGCTCATTTGCTCAGAGTCTCAAAACAACTTCAGATCACTATGCTAGAATTACAGCACCACTAGACCTCTCACATGCCAGAGCTAGTACTAATCTCTCTAGTACAATAGACTAATCCATAGATCACTTGGTCCAAATCAGTTCAATTCCTACCCCTGCATTTATAAAATGTTTATTATTATTATATTTTACATTTTTATTTTATTGTCTATTTTATGTTTTGAGTTGTATTTTATTACATTATTTATTGTCTGGTTTTTAATTTAATTTTGTTTATTTTACTTCAGTGTTTTTACTTTTTGTTATTTTGTTTATTGTAATTTGTTTTATTGTGTTTTTATTTTTATGTGTATTTTATTTTATTGTTTTTATGTTATTTTTGTGTTTTGTTTTTATTTTGTGTTTTTTAATATTGCTTTTATTTTATATTGCTTCTTTTTTTATTTACTCAGTTATTGTATTTATTTTTAATACTTGCTCTTTGAAGACAATTTATTATGAGATCAAAGCTGAGAAAAATGCATGGTAGCACTTTAGTTTAGGGTTAATTCTCACTATTAACTAGTTGCTTATTAGCATGCATATATTACTAGGATATTGGCTGTTTATTAGTACTTAGAAATCACATATTAATGCCTTATTCTGCATGACCATATTCTATATCCCTTAATCCTACACAACACCTAAACATAACAACTACCTTACTAAGTATTAATAAGCAGTAATCAGGAGTTTGAGGCAAAAGTCTTAATAGATAGTTAATAGTGAGAATTGGACCCTAATCTAAAGTGTGACCAAATGCATAATTCTATGTGTTTCCAGGTGCAACGATGCAAATTAGTGACTCACTTCTGTAAATTAGGACAGATAGTGTTCATACTAACTGTGAACAATACTGTCGTTTACTTGAACCATACTCCAGACCACTTATTCAAATGGACTGAGTTGCTTAGAAACCATATGAACTGGACACCAATACCTTGTAAGCATCCTATGAAAGCATACTTTAGTTCTTTATCATTACATGGAGGAATTTATCTAAAGCTAATGTTTCTTTACCTTCTTTATGGATTGGAACAGGTGATAGGTGCTGGGACTGCATTACGTTACAGTATTTCTGAACTATGTGCTTATTGCCAGGATTCAGTTGGAGAATTTGGCTCTTCTTCCACTATGGAAGACAGATAGATCAGTGCCCAGTGGGTGATGCCTGCTGGCACCCAACCCTCTACCAGATTTCAAGGGCCACTTGTCACCCAGATGGAAAAATAACAATTCTCTTCTAAATAAACTTAATAAATCTCCCCCCTGCCCCCTTATCTCTCTAATCTCCCCCTATCGCTCTTTCACTTTTTGTGCACTTCACCCAAAAACTTAAACCCAACAATTTACTCCACCTCATGTCGTTTCAAACCTGTAGAACTTTCCATCCATTACGAAAGGTGAATTTTTAAGAATCTCCTGGCGACTCTTTTCTTTTTAATCAAAATTATTGTTAAGATGTATTCGCATCTGTTAACAGCCCAATGGTGTGGGAGATTTTCCTAGTTTCTCGCACAAAGCTATTAAAAGAAATATATAGGATTATAGTGTCCTATGTGAAGCCTCTGGCCCTGTTTGTTGTAATGGCATGGAAAACAGCAACCAGTATGTTTATCCAAAATGTGAAAGAAACTCAAATGGGTTTGGAACAACATGAGGGCGAGTATATAATGACAGATTTTTAGTTTTTGTCCAAACTAGTACATTAAAATGTTGTGTTGCCGCATTTCTCTGAATGGCTCGTAAAAAAATCTCATACAGTCTTACAACAAAAGAATAGCTCATGTGGTTGTACTTGTTTATAAGATCTCTGTCTTACTTACATTTCATTTGGGTTTTCTGTTCGGCAAGTTCAGGCACCATGTTGCTCTAAAGCAAAATATTGATTCTTCTCACTTCAGTCATGCATTAGTGCGATGCACAATGATACAAAGTCAAGATGGAAAATGAATAAATGAAGAAAATCAGACAAAAAGAGGAGGAATGGCAAGGGCCACGACAGAGTCATTAAAAGGTGCTGAAAATAGCAGCGAGCCATCATCTGTTCTCATAGCACGGGTCAGGAGCGCTGACACTTCCAAAACTCCTCCTGTCAGGGCAGGGGGCCATTTGTATTCTCTCTCATTAGGCAATTTGACTAATGACCAGGCTGGGCTTTGGAGGGGCTCGGGCAGACCTCCTCGCCCAGGCTCTGGCTTCACCAGGCAGCAGCCTCTATTGGAACGGCACAGATGGCAAACCCAGGCGACAAAATAAACGACAATATGTCTCTAAGATGTCTTTAGGCGGCGGGCACAATTTTTCTTTAAAAGCATGAAGGACTGTCTGTTTGATGGGAGAGCTGTTGGGATATCCAAAGGGTTAAAGCGTCCCATCTTAGCCCTGGTCCGTATCCCGTGTATTACTGTGTCTAATCTGCAGTTCACACCCACTGGGTATCCCTCCCTTTCTATCAACTTCTCCAGTTTTCACATCCACTTGCACTATTGTCCTTTATGCATGACCTGCTGCTGCAGTGAGTCAGACTTGCAGTCGGCTGTTGCTCTCCTGTGGTTTGGCTGGATGTTGTCAGTGTGAGCTGTGGGTGTGAGGAGATTAAATGCATGTTATGGGGTGAAAAGGTAAGGTTAGGGGAAGGACTGAATAGTTGAATGGAAAAAGCATTAATTACTTTACAGAGCCTAAATGTATGGAAAATAATGATGTTTTGCATGTGACATTTAAACCCAAAACCTGTACAACACAGAATACAAAATATACATAATTCCTCACCCAGGATACAGAATACAAAAACAAATATATAAATATAGCTTTATACTAATAATAATAACTTTTTGTCAAATGGTTAAATATAACGTGCATGGCAGGGGAAAGTCTATATTAATGTAATATAATGTACACATATAATACTAAAATAAAACTAATACTACTAATAAAAAAGTGTATTGTTGTTCTTGTTGTTGTTAATATGTACTGTATTATAATCTATAGTATTTTGCATTATTTTACTTTGACCAATACGTGTTAACTGTGAGCATTAATAATAAATTTGTATATTGTAGTATATAAATTAATTGTAAAATATTATTACAATTTAAAATAACTATTTTCTGTTTTCATTTATTTTAAAATGTAATTTATTCATGTGATGGCAAAGCTGAATTTTCAGCAGCTAATACTCCATTCTTCAGTGTCACATGATTCTTCAGCAGCTTCTTGTTCCCTTTCTTTGGAATCGGGGTTACATACGTAACCTTAGATGTTCCCTTTTGAGACTAGAAGGAAAAATAATGAAAAGGGGGTATGCTTAAACAGCATCCCTGCTCAATCACTCTCTTTTTTTCAGCACCCAGATCTGTGTGTGACTTGATTCGCTTCCTCAGAAGGAGAGCTAGCTTTAGCTACACTCGCCTTTTTCTCTTCTCCCCAGGAATTTGTTCCTGGAAAGGGCACAGACGATCTAAGGAGCTGAAAAAAATGAAAAAGTGGGCAGAGAGCTTGGACTTTAGCCCTGCTCAACCATCCTCCACTTCTTCATCACACCAACAGCGCCCATATATGTGAATGGCTTTCTCCTATTGTGCCTTTGTCCCTGGAGAAAGGTAATTCGCTAAATTTCTTTCCACCCAAGGCATCCACCGATTACCCTGCTCGCTCAGCCCCTCTAGATTCAAATAACTCGAAGCTGAATGGACCATGTAGGCAGAGTATGGATGTCTCCACACACCTGACAACATGCTGTGCAGGTCTGGGAGAAGGGGAAGGCTCACTGGAGCTGCACACTTATGAGTCCGGAGATATCGTTCATCTAAGACCCTGTTTACACCTGGTATTGAGATGCATTTTGGTTGATCAGATCACAAGTGGGCGATACTAAATACAGGTGTAAATGGGGTCTAAAACATTTTGAGCTTGTCCCCTTTCAACTTTCAAGAGGTAGTCGAAAACGCATTAGACCGGATTGCTTTCAATGTAGACGCTCATGTGGTTGAATGTGTTCGAACAGCCACAAAAGACCGCCTACTCTCCGCTTACTGACTTAATTCATAAACATTATAGGAAGCTTGCTAGCCAGAATTTAAACTTTGTTGGCTGGAGACCCAAGTTTAGTTTGAACCAGGCACAATGTTCTCTCACCATTCGAGCCGGACCAGTTTAAACTCAGTCTGGCTGTAGCACGACTCATAAGTTTTACCAGCTCACCATATGCAGCTGTGTTGAGCAAGAAACAGATCTATTAAATATATCCATTTCTACTGAAACCACATCTATTATATCAGAATCACAGACAAGCAATGAGTCCTCACTTTCCACTGAAGAAACCGCTGAGAGGGCTTTCGCTTCTGGCACAAAGTCAATAGAGCCAGCAGGAGAGGAGAGGGGAACTCCCTCACGTTCCTCTACAAGTTCTGCATGAGATTCCCTTGATCGTAGCCTCAGCAAACATGGGGCTAGAGCCGTTGGGCTCTGCGGCTTGACTCTCTTCACTGCAAACGCGGGCACAGAGGAACACAGCGCTTGAGTTGTCTTCTTGCCATTATTCTGCTTACCTTCTATCCTTTCTTCACACACTGCTATCTTCACACAGCACTCAAACAAGCGGCTTACTGAAGACAAAGAATCTGATGATGTGTTGTCAGGCACCCTTCTTATACACTGAGGCGCACCTTGCGACATCATTGTATGGAGTGTTTCTACACGTGCCTGGGACACTGGGTTTTCATGAGGGCACGTCCCCATACTGTAGCATCAGCAGCTGACGTGTTTTTTGTGGAAACCGTGATTCTTTCATTGATAGAAACTTGAAAAGAACAGCTTTTGGAACATAAATGTCTTTACTGTCACTTTTGAGCAATTGAATGCACCCTTGCTAAACAAAAGTATTAATTTCTGTAAACAAAAAAATCTTATTGACCCCAAACTTTTAAAAACTAGTGTACAAATTGTAGTTGGGTTAGTTTTTTCAGGAATGTCTTTTCCACTCCCTATCAGACTTGCTATTTCGCCATATATCATTTCAAACTTACTGAATTTCTCTTTCTCACCTTTCGCGAACCCCCGCCACCCCCACCCTCATCCTCTGGGGAAGAAATTATTTTTTTGTTTCATGAACTGTGCTGTACTGGCTGACCGAGTCCTCCATCTGTCAGTCTTTTAGCATTAGCCTACGTATAAATCTGATGTGTGTGCGAGTCGGTGTGGCGAGCGTGGCTGGCGGAAGTCCTGTGTGAGAGTGCATCCAACAATGGAAGTGTGAAGGATTAAAGCTCATAGCAGCATGTAAGGGAAGTCTTCTCTGCCTGCAGCAACCATCCGTCAGGGTTCGGGGGCTGTGGGGATGACAATGCCGAAATTTTTCACAACACCTGACACTGCTATTAATAAGGCAATGATCCTCATAGCCACACTCATACTCACTTCAGCACTCCCTCATCATTCACTCACTCTAACCGATCCCAGTGCTGAACGCACCACTCTAATCAGCAATGAATGAAATGATGGTACATGTGGACCAGGTCTAATATCAAGTATTGGCAGACTGAAAATCCCTATTGTAGTGTTTGTTTTGAATAAACAGATATCATGCATCATTGAACTGCACATCTGTGTCCATCAGCCTTGTGAAGATCAATGAGCTCTTTTCGACCTGCACAAGGTGTTTTGGTCACAGCTAGTAGAGCATTGTGCTTGTAATGGGCCAAATCCAAGGTCATGGGTTTGATTGCTGTTGTACCTACTGGAAATTATGAAGTGGGTAGATGGGCAAGTTAATTGTTTTAAATGCTTTACAACTACTTGGAGCACAAAGACCCAAAGTTCCATAATGATATCTCACCCGACACTTTACATTTATAGGTGTATATTTCCTGAACACTGGCATTTTGGTGATTTAGTACCTATAGACATTTCAAGCTGCTTCTATAATCTCAGTTATGCTCTTCCAGAGGAGCGTACATATCAGGCTGCCGTGGTCTAACCTACTTGAGTAGAATCTGCCAGGCACCATACTTTACCTTTACGACTTCAGTCCAGTCTGGACAAACATTACCTTAACACTCCTCCCCAACATGACCCCAAACTCACATCCATTTTTCTTCCCTCACAATCGCCCCCAAATCTTACCATCAGGCCATGAGCGTGTGCAAAAAGCGTGTGCATTTATGTGTGTATTAGTGTGGGACACCCAGTATGAATGGCGGGTGAATACTAAGTGCGATCTGATTGAAAACGCAATGCTTGAACAATAAAAGGGAATGCTCCGGCCTTCAAGTCCCACCTTCATTCATCCGACGCATTCTCGTTTCATCAAAGCCTTCCTAGCGACTATATGTTGATTCGAATGCAGTCCCCGCCAGCCTTGCTCTCTCCCCCCACGCTGTTGTTCAGTGATGCTTTAGCACATGTTTATTCACTTGTTTTTATGGACCGAAACAAGTCGTTATCATCCTCCTTTCAATTACCCGAGCCCTGCTGGTAAAATGACCTCTTGAAGCGCTTTGTTGTTCAATAGTCCATTCTAAAGCTGAGTGATACATTCCCAGAGGCCTGTCTAATGGCCGTAAAGGTAGTATCCAAAACTATGTTAAAAATATATCCATAAGGGAAGCCCGAAGGGGCTATTTGAGTAGGTCGTTGATGGCTGTGGTGAAGTAATTTAACCTTGTATATCATTCTCTTGATTTTAGAGCTTGTATGATAAGTCAGAATGAGTCGGGCCCTCCTTTAGCTTTAAAGGTTTTAGGTTTCTTAGGGTGAGATGTATGGATGGCAGTGTATATATATACTGTGTCTATTATGTAGAATCTAGTTTAAAACACAGTAAAATCTGGTTTTAAAAAATGGATTTCTCAGATATATTCATGTATTTATGTTGTTTTATACCATTTAAAAAAAAATTTTTTCAACTAAAGTGTGTGTGTGTGTGTGTGCGTGTGTGTGTGTGTGTGCGTGTGTGTGCGTGTGTGTGTGTGTGTGTGTGTGTGTGTGTGGTAATGCAAGGATGGCAATATACAAAATCCTATTATAAATCATACTAAGTGATGTTTTTTTGAAAATATAAAAATGCTGAAAGTTTTCTGTGATGGGTAGGTTTAGGGTTAAGGGATATAATATATAGTTTCCATTGTATAAAAATCATTATGTCTATGGAAATTCCCCATAAAAACCCAAAATAGGAGGTTTTTTATTTTTTGGTTTATCACATGACTTTGATTTTTTGGACAAACTTTATTCATATTTCAATAAGTAGTGTAGTTGTTTTGTTATTTTGTAATTGTAATAAATAATGCCAAACTACTTATCCTTACTGATCCAACTGATATTAGTACCCACCCCCCACCTGAAAAAAATATATTATGAAAAAACTATTTAATTTTATTATGAAACGTGCCCATCATAGAAGAGATGTATTTAAGTAATTGCATGTATGAACCGTGTTTTATTGTATTTTCGAATAAATGACTACAAAAAAAAAGCATCACATCATTACCCAAATACAAATAGTTTGTGAATTATGCAGTGCCAACCTTTGCCAAGGTGGACTGAGCTCATGATTGGGGGACTTTGTCATCATTTATAACATGTTCACCTTTTCCCCAAGACATCCTACGTGTGTTCAGATATTTATTAAGAAAAATGGACAAATTGTGGAAAAGTTGGGGACAAAGAAGCATTCAGCTTTTGCCAAGGAAATGAAACCGTATGACAGTTTAAGATATTCTTCCTGCCTTTAGTAGTAAATGTTACACTGTCGACCTCCAGGTAACTTATGAGAAGTCGTCCTCTGGTTTCCTCCTTCCATGCCAGCGGATCCCATGTGCTGTTGTAAATATATAGCGCTGCTGTTAGTTGCCATACTCAATATGTTTTCCATGAGCAAACTCAGGCACTTTCCAATTTTTTTTTGAGGGGATGGACATTTTCTTCAGTTCAGTCAATGGGAGCTATTGTGCGCTCGTGTCACCCTGTGTTAATTTGGGCTCTAATGTATTTGATAAACAAAGGGGCGCTCTTTAGCCTGACAGTCGTGACACCCTGATTCTTGCGTGGGCGCCGTGTGGCGCAGGGTTACGCCGTTAATAACCCACTGGCAGCCATCAAAGGCGCTTTAACCATGATCATTATGATAAAGGGCATACACTTAATTACAGGCCTGCTTAATTATAGCTCTGTTGAAGCTCGTTTGTTTGGTAGAATGCTAATTATACCACCGCACTCTTGGCAAGTCCTCTTTCAATCCACCTCTCTCTTTCTTTCCCGCTCTCGCTTTCTCTCCAAGAGCCGAACACTCTGGCTCATTTTCATGCAAATTGATATCCGGCGAATGTTTTGTCTCTCTCTTTCCCCTTTTTCTTTCGACGTGTGCGAGTGGGGCTTTGTTTTTGGAGTCGAACGTCTCCCTGACAAGACAGGATCAGGAATAATCAAGAGTAATTAACAGGGAAAGAGGGAGGAGAGCGAGTGGGGGGGGGGGTACAGTGGAGGATAAAAAAGGCTTTCATCTCGCTTTGTCTGAGCGAGTTTCCGAGGGGATTCGGGAACTTTCCGTCTTCTGCTATTTGCGGCCATTAGATTAAGTCAAATGCATTTTCAGAACATAGAAAACAGTACAGAATATTGCAGATGTTTGTTTGGAATATCACTTGTTTGGTTTTATTTTTATTATCATTATTATTATTTTGAATTTTATTACAGTGCTCTCTGATTTGTCCATAGTGGAGTTGTCAAGTATTTTTGTACAATGAACGTTTATTCCCAGACAGCAACGTGGTGTCGGCCCAGATCTAGCCCACATCTGGTACACATGGTCCAGATGTGGGCCGGATCTGGGCCGACGCTATATTGCTGTCTGAGTAAAATGTGTATCTGACCGTTGTCCCTGGCAAACAATTTCCTGCACTGCACTAGTTTCATGTCTCTTCAATCTTTTTCTTCTCTGATAAAATAATTAATAAAATAATAAGCTGTTTGGCTGGTCTTAGCTGGTCTTCCAGCCTGGTCATTTCTGGTTTAGCAGGCTGGTTTGGTACGGCTCATCTTAGCTGGTCAGGCTGGGAGACCAGCTTGATCATCTTAAACCAGCCAACCAGCTTAGGCTGGTTTTAACTTGGTTTTGTTCTGCAGGGATGTCTAGTTATTTTTGTTTTTGGTGTAATAAGCTGCAGTTGTCCAGTCCAGGTTTGTTTTTTCAGTAATAACCACTTCATTATCACTTCTATATTGTTCTCTCTTTCCAGCTATGGATGATATACCCTTTATGATCTCCAACAAATCTACCTCCACAACCAGAGATGAAGTAAGTTTTTTAAAAGGAAAATAATAATCATCATTTTTCAAACAAATTTCCAAAACCCTTTCCCTGACTTTCATTGGTCGGACAGAGACGGATAGGTTGAGCTTCAGTGGTTGAGCCAGTCTTGCGATGTTGGGCTGATCCCGATGCTCAAACAAATCTGTCGCTGTGCTACTTATGCAACCAAACTTTTGCTAGACCCCCCATCCCACCCAGATGCTGCCCAACCATGTAACGGATCTGCAGCTGATGAATACGCGCAGACAGACAGAGCTGGCTCACGGAGGGCCATTTGGCCCCTGTCACAAGTGCTCTGCTCTTATTGTCAGAGAGAGAATGAGAGCGAGAGGATTAAAGATCTTAATCATGCTTACTTAGCCATGAGCGCCACCGTAATGTTTCCTCTGTCTGTTTTCATATGTTATTATTTATTTCTTTTTTTCAGATAGAGCCAGTCCATTTATTGAGCATTGCCATCAAATCACCACAAGAGATTGAGGAGGAAGTAAGTTCAAATATGCTTAGGTGCCCTGAGAGTATAGCTAACATACTGTACATGCACATGCGCATATTGTTTTATATTGTATTACATTTGTGTTGTAACGTAAAATGAATGTGCTCTCAGTCATTGTTGCAATTATCAGCTGCCAACATACTAAGCAGACAAGTTTTTTGACGATACAGTGATATTTAGCAATATTTTTATTAATATTATTACATTTTAGGTATGTGGTGTGAGTCAGCTTAAAAAATGAAAAATGATAAATATTATCAGTAATTATTGTTACATTTTTAAACGAATATATTTAGGTAATTTTACTTTTGATTTCCTGTTGATGTGGTGTAAGTGAGCTCTAAAAATCGCATGATAATTTTGAGAGCGTATAGGCAGCTGCAATGAAGTGACAAATAAGTATTATTATTAAAAATTAGTAATATTAATGAATATAGTTACAGCAGTAATGCCATAAGAATGTAGTGCAAGGAGGCAGTAATGCAAGTCAGTGTATAGACAGTTCAAAGAAAATGAACTTGGTGATACGCAAGACTGATAATGGCTTTCATTTCATTACAAGCCATTACAGAATATCTAGAATAAATTATGTGAAAACAACAGGATTTTGTTTTAAAATGGCAGTTTCTCTTTGTTTAGTTATACATATTTACTATCGCATTGACCCCCCTCCCCATCAACACTTTCCATGGCGAAGCAGGCTGTGATTAGAAGCAGCAGACCCACACGAGGAGGGGGGATTCATTAATTACAGCAGATGAAGTAAAGCAGAGATAGTGTAACAGCACTGGGTTTAGTGAGGTGCGCGACAGCACAAGATTAATGGAGAAGCGAGGGCTGACGGCGACTGCCCTGATAATTAGAATCAGTGTGAGAGCATCCACAGCTATTGTTCTTCAGCCGCATCTTCGACCTGGAACGCAGTTTCCCTGCCACCCTGTCAAAAATGCAAGCCGGGATGCTCTTGCTCTGAATCAGTCACTGTTGGTCGTATATTGCTTGTGTGTGACCCTGTGACATAACAAATTAAAATGAAATTAAAATAAATAAAAAATCATTATTATTATTATTATTATTATTATTATTGTTCTTACAAATGTTATATATAACATTTTATGCTCATGCTTAAATGCATGTAATATATATATATATATATATATATATATATATATATATATATATATATATATAATTTTTGTAGCTGACTTACACCACATACCAAAGAAGAAATCAATAGGAGAATTACCTAAAATGTAATATACACACACTGTACATACACACACAAATGTATATATTTTATACTATATATATATATATATATATATATATATATAAATACTTCATTCATTCATTCATTCATTCATATATATATATATATATATATATATATATATATATATATATATATATATATATTAGAATACTATACATTTGTGTGTATGTATGTGTGTATATATTACATTTTAGGTAATTCTCCTATTGATTTCTTCTTTGGTTTGTGGTGTAAGTCGGCTTCAAAAATTATAAATTATAAATATTATCAGTAATTATTATTACATTTTTAAATGAAATATTTAGGTAATGTTCCTATTGATTTCCTGTTGATGTATAAAACATAATACATAGTTTGTCTATGTATTTCCTCTTCAGTATGTGGTGTAATTGAGTTCCAAAAATAAAGATAATTATGTTAATAATTGTTTATTGAGTAGCCCGCTGCAATGAAGTGACAAAAAAAGTTTTATTTTTGGTATTTGTATTTTTTATTTTATAGTTCTGTGCCAGTTGTACTGATCTATTACTAAATAATATCTATGGTAATGTAATAATTTTGTAGTGCTATTTATCACATATTGTAATTGTCATTACTGCAGTCATTCTTTTTAGAAATAAGTAATGAGTATAACATGGATTCTGTCATGTAAAGTGTTGCAAAAGTTGTAGTTTTAAGTGAGCGTATAATATAAATCAGTTGCATTTATAGACCAGGAGCTGAATACATATTTCCAGTAGGAATCTGCACGTATTCTTTCATTAGTCTCTGGATGATAACTTCTCTGCTCGGGGCCTTGATGCACATCGTAATTGACTGATTGCTAATTCTATTAAAAACACATTCATTAAAAAGAGGCATTTTGTGACATTAAACATATGCACATGTAATTGCGGAAAAGCGTCGTAATCACAATCGGGTCCGTCGATAAGACCGCTCCCTAACAAGCATCACTTGAGCCATTTTTTTTTTTTTTTTTTTTTTTTGAAGATGTTGGTTCCAGCAATTACGCATTCTTTTCATTTCCCAAATGATTTGCAAAACTCGTAGAGATTATAATTGCTTTTAGCCACGCATATCTAATTTGTGTCTTTTTAAGTGTTAATTAGTTAGTGATTTGAGCTGACGTCTTTATGTAGTTTGCACAGCTGAAAAATGTTATTGAAGGGAGGCTAATGATTCAGGATGTGTGTGTGCGCGTGTTTTCAGCTACCTAGAATATATGATAAAACATGGAATATAAAGATGCACAATATGTGATGTCATGCATGGCTTTAAACCAGACCTATAACATGCTATAATGGACGTGTGAGTGTGTGTGTGACTGTACATATGGTCATGTGAGGGAGAAAGAGACTGATAGGACACCCAGGCGGGGAGAGATTCAAATGAAGGGGGAATTAATGAAGACAACATGTCACATATTTTCACCTGCTCTGAGCAGGAACAGGAAATGAAGATCTGCTCATCTCGGAGGCTGCCGCCCATGTTCCGCATGTCACTGTCCTGTCACGGGCCTGTGTAAAAATGGCAGGCAGTGATTCATGCACTCTGTGATAACAGCCTATTCCTATCCATCCATCATTTATACATGCGCGCACATACACACACGTACTTGCTTATTTATTACTCAGGTGTTGTGTGTGACTTTTTATTATAACTAAGCGGCGTGTGACGTGTGACATGTTGGTGGAACTTGCAGTTTTGCTTCAGGTAGATGAAAGGGAGAGAAAGAGAGATTTCTGAAAGGAAGTGCAGTGTTGTTGTGTGATCCTCCAGCATCACCTAGTGCTGCGATTCAGCATGACACCTTAAAAGGGCATTTTATGAAGCTTAAAAGCAAGACCTTATTTTCAATCATATTTATTTTCCAATTTTAAAAACCGTTAAAGGAATAAATTAATTCTGTCTTTATTTATTTTATTTTTTTACTAATGTACTTTTATATGATGTAAATCCCAATCCTCCTATTTTAGTCACTATAAATGATATGGGTTTTTTTTTTTAGATAACAGGCTAATTATTTAAACAACAGGCTATACAGTAATTATATAATAGGCTATAATTATTAATTTATATTAATTATCTATTAAAAATGTAACTGAAGATAAAAGCAGGGGTAAGTGATTCTGTGAATTCTTTATTTTTAATTTTGAACACATGATTTCTCTGTGCATAACATAATCCTTTATTTGAGTTTTGCCTAGTCTTAAAGATATACATGTAACAGACTACTTCTTGCACTGTATTTGGACATAATGTCAGGGAATTTAGATGTAATAAATGTATTTATGAGGTACGGAAAAAGCTTAAATGAGTGATAAGTCATGAGATATTTTGTTTTGTGGAAAGCAGTTCATTAGTTTGCCTTCATAATTCAGTGGCTGTGTTTTTGGTCACGTACTAAAGGGGGCGCCATTCAGCAGCATTTACTGGGTAAATACCAATTTGATCTGTAAGAGGGGCAATGAAACAAATTGTGTTATAGTTGCTATTAGATGAAATTATGCAATGGTGAATTTTATGCTGCTTTCAGTCTAGAAGAGAGTTGCAATACAATGCAACACATAAAAATATCATTGTTGGCGTTGTTTTTTGAAGTCATAATTATTTTTTATTCTGTTTTTTTACAGTACAACTATTGTTTCAACAATGAACACAGCGCTGCAGCCTTCCCATAAACCCAATGACTCCAGAAAGTGAAGATTCACCAGTACCACTGGTATAAAGAAGCAAACAGTGTAGTGAAGTCCTCATTTTATTTCATCTAGCAATCCAAAGATCAGAGTTTATGCAGACTTAGGGGCCGTTTACACGACACCATTTTTAACTAAAAACTGAAAACTTTTCATTGACTTTTCATTTACATGTCAACAGCGCTTTTGAAAGCGGCTTTCAAAGTTCAAGTTTTTGAAATTGATACAATTTATCATCTCTGTGTTAACTACAAAAATGTGAATATGTGGAAATGGTGGCGTCATGCGCATTATGCAAAACTTCTCACTTCCGTGCCATATAAAGATTTTACATGGTCAAATGGCTAAAAATCAAGTACATCTAGCATTTTTTCTTATTGAATATACTGTTTCAAATGTAGACTTTTTATTTTAAACAGATGGTGTGGATTTGTTGTTTTAAAATTGTAATTTTAATATTATAATCTGCCAAAAAACTTAGCCTAATTTAAACAACTTCATTATGATTTTCTTTTAAATATTTTTTTTGTATTATTTTGATTTTTAAACTACAGTAACTAGTCTAAATGTACACAAATAGGAGTGTCTTACCATGAATGTTGTTTTATTCAGTTCTTTGAAAACAAAACAAAAATAAAATTGCATTAAACTCATTTTAGAATGTATTTTTATTTGTACTTGCACCACAAAATACTCAGTGAGACGTAATTGTTTTTAACTATGTGGAAGATGCTTATTGTGTCAATTCTTTTTTTCCAATTACCCACCCTGAGAAAATATTCAGTAAAGAGACACACCTAACCCCACTCTGAGCCTTCATCCTAGGATTTGTTTTCAGTCTCATTTCCAGTAACTTGAGGTACACTTTATGCTTTACTCTGTAAAGCCTGACATATGAAATACAGTAGTTTGCAATAACAGTCATCTAAAAAAAAATTTTTTTTAATAGAACAGTTTAACAAGGACCCTGACATCCCTTGGCAAAACATTACAGCCCATCAACCTCCATTAATCCCAGAGAGCGCCGCTTTTGTGTTTAATTTTACAGAAAAGAAAGCGTGTTAATGACTTTTAGCTCTCCCAGACGCTTCTCTCTTATTTGTGACCACAGATGCATTTTGGCTGTCTTTGTTCTTGTCACTCTTGCTCTTTTCCCCAGACAAACTAATAGGGGTTTCTAGAGTGTGTGGGTGTCAGAGTCACTGGTGTGTTGATGATTTTAGTAACACACAGCAGCAACAGGAGACACACAGGCACAGGTTCTGTCTCACTGGCCCGTTTAGGCATCATGAGCTGCGGAGACAGGACGGTCTCATGGCTGTCCTTCCTGTCAACTTCACACTCCTTTGAGCAGGTAGAACATATAGGCCTGGTTTCATAGACAGGGCTTAGTTTAAGCCAGGATTAGGTCTTAGTTCAATTAGGACATTTAAGTAGCTTTTTAAATGTGCATTAGAAAAAAAACATAACTGGTGACAGTTATCTTGAGACAACATTCACACTGATATATTCTAAGATTTGTCAGTGCAAGTCGCTTTCAGTTAAGACAACTCATACATGCATTTTAGTCTGGGACTAGGCCGGGGGTTTAGTTTCCCAGTCAACTCATCCACTAACCAAGACATGTCAGGTAAACACAGTCTGAAGCAGTGGTTATCAAGCATTTTGACTGGAAGACTGTTCGACATAAGTATTCAAAGGATCTCTATATAATATTAATAGAATTAGTTTTATCTTAGCACTAGTTATGGATGTCTTCGAAACAAATTTGAAACCTTTGCGAATTGTTTCGAGATGCATTTATGTACTTCATATTCATTAATCTCTATCTTCGGCAGAAGAGAAAAATAAACCTTGCTGATTCTCTCGCAAGAAGTGAATTGCAGTTTCTCTTTGTTTAATGACATGCATTTGGCTGTTTGCTACTGAAGCCACACTTCCATGTAAACATGCTCCATAAACTCAGGATCAAAGCCTGAGTTGACATATAAAGTTGATCAGCATCATGGTACAAACTAAGCCGGATTGAATTGGGTTGGTTTTGTCAACTTGAAACTAATCCAGTAACCCTGAGATTGTTCAATTACCATCATAGTGTAGACCCCAGGACAGCAAGTCTTTGTGGTGTATCGAGAGCCACGTTGTCCAGGGTAATGTCGGCATACATCCACGAAGGACTCCAACAGGAGTAACTGTTGACGCAAGAGAAATCTGTCTGAAGGGGATGTCCAGGTACTAACATGGATTGTATCCAAAAAACAAAGCCACAGCTGCCAAAATCACTGCAGAATTAAATGTGCACCTCGACTCTCCTGTTTCCACCAAAACTGTTCAACGGGAGCTCCATAGGGTCAATACTCATGGTCGGGCTGTTATAGCCAAACCTTTGGTCACCCGTGCCAATGTCAAACGTTGAGTTCAATGGTGCCAGCAGAGGAAATCTTGGGCTGTGGACAATGTGAAACATGTATTGTTCTCTGATGAGTCCACCTTCACTGTCTTTCTCACATCCGTGGAAGTTGCGGTGTGGATGAGCCACAAAGAGCCTTAACAACCGGACAGTTGCTGCCCAGAGTGAAGCACAGGGGAGGATCAATGATGGTTTGGGCTGCAATATCACAGTATTCGGGCGCATCACTTCCAAGGACTACTGAACCATTCTGGGGTGCGTTTCCCAAAAGCATCGTTAGCCAACTATGATCGCAAGTTCCGGCGTTATCAGCGTAGTTCAACAAGTCGGTGTTTCCCGAAACCATAGTTCCAATAAACATTCGCAAACAGCATCGCAAAGTTGGAATGACAGCTCTCGACCTGTGGTTAGATTCATAGTTCTTTGTTTGCATGAGATGTGGACTCAATAAATCCTTATATTGAGCAAAATAAGCAAGCTGACATTCAGTACAACCTGTATCTTTTATTTAGAATACATACAAATGTCATTTATGTCTTTTAGCTCGTCAAGAGATTTAAAGCACTGTTTCTGAAGAGTGCGCATGTGCGAACGTGCTCTAATACGCAAGAATGAGTCTATGATTGAATCTGGAAATAAAGCAAAATAACTGAGAAAAATGAGAAATAGTCCTCAGATGCCTTGTCACTCATTTATAGCTCAAACAGATTCATTAAAAGTGGTTATTACTCCAGCACGTGCATGACATCATTAACCAACGTTGTTGAACGACCAATTTGCGACAGTACGGTTTCGGGAAACAGTCGTGAATAGCTGGATGATTTCTTCAACGATGCATCGTACTATGGTAGTGAAGCAGCGAGTTATGTCGTTGTATGGTAAACACCAATGACCAATTCGTACGAATTCGAACGAGTGATAAAAAGTTGGCGAATTCGTACGAATTCGTACGACCTCACTCGTACGAATTTGTACGATTTGTCTAAACCCACGTGATGGGTAGGTTTAGGGGCGGGGTCAGGGGTAGGTCATTCGTATGAATTCATACGAATTGGGCAATTCGTACAATATGTACGATTTAGCAAAAATCGTACTAATTCATACGAGTGAGGTCGTATGAATTCGTACGAATTAGCCACCTCGTAGAATTCGTACGAATTGCCGTGAGATCAGGCTGGAAACACATATTCTCTGTGCTTGATGGGCGCATCACTTCCAAGGACTACTGAACCATTCTGGAGGACCATGTTAACCTAATAGTTCAAACATTGTACCCTGAAGGCGATGCCATGTATCAGCACGATAATGCAATAAAACACATAGTAAAACATGTGACAGAATGGTTTGTTGAACATGAAAGTGAAGTTGAACACCTCCCATGGCCTGCACAGTCACCAGATCTGAATATTATTGAGCCACTTTGGGGTGTTTTAGAGGAGCAAGTCAGAAAATGTTTTCCTCCACCAGCATCACATTGTGACCTGACCACTGTTCTGGAAGAGGAATGGCTCAAAATCCCTCTGGCCTCTGCGAAGGACTTGTATCTGTCGTTTCCAAGATGAATTGAGTCTGTATTGGCTGCAAAAAAGGAGGCCCTACACCATACTAATAAATTATAGTCTAAAACCAGGTGTTTGTTTCATTGGCCAACCCCTGTGTGTATATATATATATATATATAGTTATCCTGCTGCAGTCAGGGACTACCAGATTCAGAGACAGAGAGAGTTAGTTCAACTTAAACAGGTATTCATTGACAGAGATGATATGCACAGTTAAGCAGGCGAGTAATGAAGCAGACAGTATAATGAGCAGATGAATACTGACTAACAGGTTCTCTTTCCTTTTTACCAGGGTAACGGGGGACTGGCGGTGACTGGAGCGTGAAGAGTCGAGAGAGCACACACCTATTGGCGGAGTATAGGGTGAGTAGACAGGTAAGTGTAATGTTCCAGACATTAGCTTCCAGGAGTTCGCTACAGTACCACAAGGAGATTTCACTGGTAAGTAGTAATACAGCCGTATTGGAGACCAGACAAAGAGTGACTGTGAGGTGTGTGCTTTTATTCAAGTCCTGATGAGGGGCAGGTGCAGGTGCAGGTGAGGGACAGGAGGGATGCTGGGAAGTCTAGCTTCTAACTGGATCACTGGACTGGTGAAGATGGGAAGATGGAGAGCATACGTGACAGCGCCTACTTGGAAGTTTACCACAGCTCACTATAATGTAGTGGTGTTTGTTTTTGTGTATATTATTAGTTATCCTTATTAGTATATTGTTATTAACATTTGGTATTTAATTGCACATGTATTTATACATTTTAGATTACCTTCAGTGTCAGCTATTGCGCTTTAAAAGCTATTATCTTTAAAAACACTATACTGTACAATATAATGTTGTCATTGTTGTTGTCATTATTGTTGTACAATTGTCATACTGTACAATATAATGTTGTGACTTGTGGCATTAGAAACGATTAGTTTTTAGTCTTATTTTGAATGTTATACATGATGGAATAGAATTTTTATATTGGCTTTTTATTGATTATGCATCCCTATATTTTATCCACTATGTTAGTAAAGGTGTTTTGTAACGAAAACAGTTGTAATTTAGTTCATCATAACCTTTTTTAACCCTCCCTATGACCTGTAGAATTTATCAGGCTATATTTCATCGCTGATGGGCAGAAACCTGGTATCTCCAAATACGCTACTTTTCAAGAAATGGAAAACACTGTATTTATTTTTTTTTATTTATATAATTAAACACTGCGTTGTCAAAGCTGATATTATGGCTTTATAGTCAGACACTTACCTGTGACATTATATTATTAACATATTATCAAAATCAAGCTCAAATGGAGTTAAGAGGGTTTTGACCCGCGAATTTCAAAGCTGCTTGTTTTGTCCGTCATTAGAACAGCCGGATCTGAGGCCGCAAGTGCATCTCATTACATTTTCATCAACTTCCAGGTTATAAGTTTACTGTACAGTAGCTATGCGATCAGCCAGTTTTTTTCTGTATTCTCGTAATTTCGCCCAAATCTCAAGTTATTAAAGACAAAATGCTTCACACAGGCTATTTAAGACAGTATTGGCTAAGACTCGATGACAAATGCTAGACTAAGGCATTCTTCTCTGTTCCTCAAATACATAAAACATTAGTCTTTATATTATATAGTGTTTCTTGAGTAAAGAAAACGCTGTACTTGTTCAAACAAACAGTTCTTTATTATTTACTTTTGCACCACAAACAAGAAGAGACAGTCCAAACTGCGTGCGGCAGTTCGTTCACGATAAAGGCGTATGAGGTTTGACCAAGCGGCAACCTCCCTGTCTCTCTCTTGAAACCAACACGGAAGTGAATTCAACGGCAATTCATCGACTGACCGCTTGAGGCTGGATGCAGAAGTGAGTCAAATCTGTATCTCCCCCATGTTAAAATACCCAACTTTACAGCAGAAAAAAACACGTTACAGCCTGGTGCAAAAAGTGGCTTTGGTCTATATAGCTTATTTTTCCCTTCATGACAACTGTGAGGGGGGTGAATTTTTTTTATAACTCATCCGTTTACATTATATTAAGCCTTAAAGTTCTGCCTAATTAAGGGTGTCCACTTTTGAGTGACAGGTGGATTCCTGCTGCTTTGGTCATTAGTCATCATTAGCCGTTTGTCTGCTGTTTGTTAGCCGTCACATTACCTCAGCTAATTGTCTGACTGTAAAAATAAATAAATTCGGGAGTGACGCACTACCAAGATGGCGACGGTCGGCCACGCCCACTTTAGGCATCAAAAAACGGTCTTTAGAAACCTACGGGTGACGTCACGGACACTACGTCCATATTTTTTTACAGTCTATGGGTTTGACTGACAATTCGAGGAGCCAGTGGAGTTAAGAGGTTTAGTCAAAAGCTCTTTTTAACACTTTTCATTGGTTAAGTTTTTGCAAAACCCACAGAAACATGTGAAGGCTGACCAATAGTAATGATTCATGAAAATAAATAAAAACGATGAAATATGGAGATACAAGGTTTTTGCCCAGCAGCAACGGTTTGCTTCTGTACCTTTAAGAATCTTAGAATTTCTCTATTATGTTTGGTTGACTATGTATCAGTGTTGTTCACACTGTTGCAGAGTACTAGTGATGATGAGTAATAGGTGGTCATCATAACTTAATGTACTCATTGTTATGTCAGTGGTCCCATAACAACTTTTTTTTTTCTTACTCTATGGTGAAAATATAACGCTCTTATTGCAATTAAATAAGTGCAATGAAAATCCAGTCAACAGTCACTTCGCCATGGACCATCACCTCCAGATGGGGTTGAATATGGGGTCTTTCTCAGAACCACAACTCCCACTCACAGCATCACTCCTTCTTCAAACAACCACCTCACATGGTTTTACTTTCAGCCGCGCTATGGCTTTATGATAGGGAAAATAATAATAATATCCTGAGACCGCACTATAAAATGAAAAGGACTGGTTCTCTCATTGGTCAGAGCCTTTAGTGTGATTAATCCATGTGTGTTTGAAGGGAATGGTTTGGCATGAAATATAGAGGCGAACTATTCTCGGCTAGTCTATTTATCTTTATGCTTGTAATTAGAAAACAAACTCCTTATATATATAGGTCTAGTTGATCAATGAGCACATTCATTATGATAAATTGGTATGTTTCTGTTTCTTGTTCTCTCTATGTCTTTCTATATTTCTCTATTTTATAGAAGATGTAGAGAGAAAGAGATGAGAGGTTTGTCAGACCATGTGCATGAACCGTGTGCATGAACGGACAGGACTGTGTTTTTGTAGGCCGCTGATATAGTCATCTGCTTCCAATGTAGAGAAGAGCAGAGGGAGCCATCCATCGCTGGGCACGTGGACTCAACCTTGTTAGTCTCTCTTTTCTTTTCACAGACACTCACACACAAAGTAAGACATAGGCGAATACATGGAAACTTGTCCATGAGAATAAGCTGGAATCCCGTGATGGGTCTTTCATGCCTTCGGATGGACAGGGTCTCTGAGGAGGAACCTACACATAATGAAATTTACAGAGTTTAAACCGTTTGATAAAACACAGGCTGAACTCTCCATATGCATTAGACATTCATAGTACTACATGACAAACGCTTGTGGACATGATTGTGTAGCTCTTCTTGTAGTATAGTGCTATAGTAGTCAGGCCAAGTTGTTTCTCATGAAACATGCAATCGGATGTGTAGCATAAAATCAATGCAATGTTTGGATGTGGCTAATGACTGTAAAATGTAAAATCCTCTTTCAAATTACAGGTGCGCACAGTCTAAAGATGTCAAAAATGTGTAGATAAAGAGCTATTTCTACCTGACCTGACCCTAAAAAAGTACTTCTGTTGGTGTAGTCATTTTCATTCAGTGTATATATATATATATATATATATATATATATAGCCTATATATATATATATATATATATTTTTTTTTTTATATATATAATTTTTTTCATTTTTTTTATGTGATATCAGATCTTACCACAATGCCCCATGATTTTTAAGATTATATATACTGTTCAAAAGACAAAAGTTTGAGGTCGGTGAGATTTTTTTTTTGTAATACTTTACAATAAGGTTCCATTTGTTAATCATTAATGAAACTACATTAGTTAACATGAACTAACGTTAAAAAATACATCTAAAGCATTTATTAATCTTAATGTTAATTTGATCATTTACTAATACATTATCAAAATATATTAAAATATTTTTTATCAAGTCTCCTGTGCTCATCCAGGCTGCATTTATTTGATCAAAACAGTAAAAACAGGAATGTTTTCAAATATTGTTATACAATATAATGTATTACTGTGATGGTAAATCAGAATTTTTAGCAGCCATTACTCCAGTCTTTAGTGTCACATGATCCTTCAGAAATAATTTGGTGCTCAAGAAAAGTTAATTATTATTAATGTTGAAAACAGTTGTTCTTTTTTTTTTTTTTTTTTTTTTTTTTTGTGCAAACCACAATACATTTTTAAATATATTTTTCAGGATTCTTTCATGAACAGAAAGTTCAAAAGAACAGCATTTTTTTAAATAGAAATCTGAACATTTTGGTCCCAATGATGAAAACAGTATGTTATACTAACTTCTTATTATTTTTATGTAAAAATGCAGAAAGTTTCCTGCAATGGTCAAGTCCAGGCTCCAGGGGATAGATTGTTACGTTTTTACAGTATAAACTTATTATGTCTATGGAGTATGGAGAGTTTTGATATAACCCCAAATCCCAACGTTTGTATGATAAATAAAAAATAAAGATAGATATTTTTATACTTTTTATATACACACAAAAGCAATGTGGAAAACCTCTTTAACCCTTAAATGCATACCTCGGGTCTTTATAGTGACCCTGGACGTCATACCGTCCTCCTTATTAAAAGTTAGACATTCTTAACATTCCTCAATCTATTCATTATAAACAATATAACAAGACATAATAATACAATTATAAAAGGATGCCAGGTTTTTCCATTAAGTTTTTGTAAAGATTATATAGGGTTGCTAATAATGATCCAAGGCGTGTAACAGTGTAAGTAGGTCTATATTTTTTTCTGCACAACAATAACTGAATCTTTGATGACTGAATAAGTGCAATTCACCTTTATTCCACAGGGTGGTGATGTCTGGTGCACAATGATGTACCAGACAAGTGACGTTTCACACATAGTTACCAGAGGCAGAAAACAAAATAATAGGAAATATCATCAGCAAAACTTGAAATGGCTCATCGATTTACTGCAGAGCAAGTACTGAACTCGTTAGTGTCACTGTCACTTGATGGTGGATCTGGTGAAGAAGCTGTCAGTGATCAAAATATTGTTTTGAAGATGTTGAAAATGATAGTTTTGAGAATATGTTTGAGATTGCGAATATGAGCCAGATGCTGAATGTACTGGGAAATGAGCTCTGAAGAGGACAGTGATGATGGTACAAACATCTGCTCAAACTGAGCCTTCCAAGCTCCAAAAGGTAACAAAATGCTTTTTTTTATTATTCTTTAATTGTTACTCTAATATCAGGAGAGTTTTATATCATTGCGACAGGTAGAGATCCATCCATGTTAGATATAGATCCGGGTCACTAAAAACCCAAATATGTAATAATGATTGGCAAAACAGTCATGCATTTAAGGGTTAAACTTTATTGCATGACCTTGGTTAAATGTCAGATATTATGCCCCTTTTAACAAGATGTAATATAAATCTATGGTGTCCCCAGAATGTGTTTGTGAAATTTCAGCTCAAAATACCCCCCAGATTTTTTTGGTTTGTGTCCCTTTAAATGCAAAAGAGAAGAGGGCCGATGCTTTACAGGAGCTTCTGATACTCCGGCAATAACAAAACACACGAATAATCTCACTCATCCAAAATCTCAGAAATAACCAGTAGAGGTGAAGCCTTACGGAGAGACTCAGGAAGAGGTTGCAACTTTTAGAATGCATCTGGACCTTTTTGAATAGTTAGTGGATACATTTATGTAGTTATTGTGGAGTTACATTGATTCCATCACTTGCATGTACCATCATGTTTAACTTTTACACAAGTTGACACAGTTCCCTTCGGTTTTTATGAGACAGAACAGTTTGTATGCTTCGCTCGAACTTTTGCCATTGCATTAGAACTGGTTACACTGTTGTCGCCTACGAAAACCAAATGGTGGCGCCGTGGGTGGAAACGTGCAGATTAAGGGGCGGTAATATTATAATAAGATCCCCTTCCTATGTCAGAAGGGGAGTGAAATCTGATGGACTTATTTTTGGACATGCTTGCAGAGAAAGGCTTAACAAAGTTACTGGGTTGTCACTTTTCACGTTTTCTGGGTTGGTAGATGCACCCGATTATGCACTTAAACACGGAAATAGTCAGATTTTCATGATATGCCCCCTTTAATATTTCTGATATTGGAGGCGTGGCTTAGTGGTTTGTTGTGTGTAGGTCTATATGTATGGCGCAAGAGTTCAAATCGCGTTTAGTGACACCCCCCCCCCCCTCCCCCCATTATTTCCTGTCCTCTCCCCTCCAAAAAAAATGTGTTTAAAATAACACTGAATGGCGTAGATTCGCCAGAAAGTTAGATATGTGAGGATCGAGCACTGAATGATTGCCGTGGACTTCGTTGCTCAACACACACATCCATAGACTCCTCATTTACCAATCACCTTTAACAAGGGTTATTGTGAAAAGCCATAAAGCATCTGTACATTTATTTCCATGCTTTTCTGTGTTGGTGACATCATCTAAGGTTAAGAGAGCAGCATGCCGTTGCAGGAGAAGCGTGGAGGGAGATTGAAGCGTGTGGTCTTCGCTGCACTTCTCCTTTAACAAGCTCAAACTGGACTCAAGGGGGGAACGTAAACCATCACGTCTGGATCTGGCACAGAGCAAAGAGTGATATCAAAGAGCAAGGCAAGTGCAAGGGTTCTTTATCGCTCTCTGTCAGAATACCTCGGCCATATGAGTCACATTAGAGTAATTGAGGAGCAATGGGCCCAGGCGTGAGGTGATCTTTCTCTCTCTCTCTCGCTTTTTGTTCACTGTCCCACACACTTTACCATCCCACCTTTGTCTAAGTCTGGAAGTTTAACTTTCAAGACATGGTATTTGATGTTTTTACCCATTCTTTTTCTTCATTCTCCTCTAGAAAAAGTCATAATTTTCCCTCAGCCTCGTCTGAATTTTCATCTCCTTAAAAAAAGAAGCTTTGATTCTTTTGTCCGTTCTTTTCTCCCCCTTGGGACACCACAAAGTGGTTTGAACACAGAGATCAATTAGCTCCTTTTAAGTGAGATCAAAGCAACGTGGCCCCATGTCCAGACATGAGGGCCAATTAAACCTGACCAGAAGGATGCTGGTCCCCATGGACCAATCACCACTGGACACATGCTACGGATTTAGCAATATGCTATAAAAACGCCATAAATTTGTATACTTATCATTTGATACAATGAATAGTGTTATTTTAAAGGCCAGCAACACAAAACTTCTCAATACCTATTGGAAATCATAGTTGTTGTATATCATGAGAAATGCAGGTTCCTATGTATATTTATCAGCAAACACTTAATATGGGTTTGGTTCATGATAAAAAAGTACCCCATGTGTAAAATGAAATACTCTGCTGTATCTTTAATGCTGTCGGCCTAATTTTCTGCCAGAGGTCCTGGACGTCTTGTTCAGATACATGGCATCATGGATTCGATCAAATACCAACAGATAAAAAATCAAAACCTGACAACCTGTGCTAGAAATCTTATAACGGGCCATGTTTGGATCTTTCAACCGGACAGTGATCCAAAAACAAATAAAAAATAGGTCACTGAGCACAAAACCAAGCATCTGCAATGACCATCCCAGTCCCTGACCTGAACCCTATAGAAAAATGAGTGGGCTGAACTGAAGAGCACAACATGGATCTGGAGAGATTCTGTATGAAGAAATGGTCTCTGATCTCTTGTCAGATGTTCTCCAAACTCATCAGGCATTATAGGAGAAAACTCAGAGCTGTTATCTTAGCAAAAGAAGGTTGCAAAAAGTATTCAATAAAAAGGGGCAAATAATTGTTCCCAACGTGTTTTGGAGAAAAACATTTATTTCATAATGTGATTTACCCTCAACTTTCAATTATTTTACTTCAATGAAAGGTTAGATTTTTGCACATTTTTTGAATGAAAGATCAAAAGGATAAACAATGCAGATTTATTTTTTTACAGCCATCTTTGATCATATTTACCAAGGGGGCAAATAATTCTGACCAGCACTGCAGCTGTAATCAGTTACTTTTATAGAGTAACTTACCCAACACCGATAGTAACTGCATGTTATGTATAAGTAAAGTGTTATCAAAATAAATTGTATATTCGTCCACATCTAAATTTAGACTATTGAATTTGAATGTTCTTAATCTGAAATTAATTTTAAATAACGTTATTATATTAATATATATTATATTATATTATAATAGTTTCGCTCTTTTAGAATGAAAACTTTGGATAATAGAGGTTATATATTATATTATTTCAGGTAAATACTTTGATTATATAATGGAATTATGATAGCCGATACGAGGCAATAAAAGAGAGAAACAAAGTGTCAGAACAGGAGTGAGGGAGCGTGAGAGTGGAGTCGGAAGAGGAAACATCGAGTCTCAGTCCACAGACAGGTGCAGTGACCCTATCCACCTCTGGAGGTGCCACTTGCATTTTATTGGACATTTATGGTAGACCAGCGCTTTTTACCATGGCCACCTGGATGCAATAAGAGCGCAGCTCCTGAGCCTGCTTGTAGGAAACTCTCAGAGGCTCCCGGGGGAGGCAGGCCCTGTTAAGATGTTTATGATTCAGAAAGTGGTCCAGGGGGAAAACACTGACAACTACAGAGAGGGATTTTGTAGAGGGAGCTTGTTTTCTTGTTACTCCCAACACTCCCCCAGAGAGCTGTTTTCCCTCCTCTTTCCCTGACTAAAACCCACACAGAGAACAGGACTGATTTAGATGTTTTCTAAACTGTGCTTAATTATGTTTGGTTGATGGTTCAAGCTGATTTGATGACCGGTCAGTATGGTTTTAGGTTTAATTTTGTATACAGGAATCATATTTGTGAGATCTTGTTCATGAAATGAATCAGCTAAATGCCATTAAAAGTTTGTAAATTAAAGTGCAGCGGGTCAAAGCCCCTTGTGTCCAGATCCAGGTGGGGGTGCTCTAATAACTTCATTAGTATTGACATACTTCCTGTTCATTGATATATAGGTCTCTGGTCAGACCTTGTAGCTTATATCATAAATTTAATGGCAAAGACAATTATTATCTTTTAACAATTTTGCACTGAAATAAACCAAATATCTATACATCTTAGACATTAGACATATTTTTTTCCTATTTATTCTTTTACATCTTTGAATATATATATATATATATATATATATATATATATATATATATATATATATATATATGCATACATACATACATACATACATATATATATATATATATATATATATATATATATATATATATATATATATATACATACACACACACAAATATATATTATGTAAACAAACTTTTATGTTAGATTTGATTAATCATGATTAATCGATTTGACAGCACAAATATGTGTGTGTGTGTGTACAGTGTGTGTATATATATAGGCCTATATATATACACACACAGTATACACACACAGACATATATTTTATATATATAAATAATAATATAGATTTTGTTAACAAACTTTTATGTTAGATTCGATTAATCGCAATTAATCGATTTGACAGCACTAATTTGTATATATGTATACTTCATATATATATATTATATAAAATATATATATATTATATATAAAATATATATATTTTATTATATATATATATATATATATAATAAAACTCAATTATATATAATATAATATAATATAATATAATATATGTATTATATAAATATTATATAACTTCGGTTACCCAAAGTCTTGATTCTGACTGATCTACACTATTTCAAATAGTTAATTAGACAGCTGGTAACTACATAAGACTGAGAACTTCACAGCTCTAATGCCGCAGGTCTGTTCTTTTCTAGGCTGTAACCCATCTTCCACGCTGACCTTTGATGAGGGAGACCACAGCAATAAATCCTGGGCAGAATCCACTCACACCTTCATGTTTCAGCCCGGTAACTACATTTGACCATTCAGAGGGTTCAAAACTGCAGGCTCTAATAGCCGAGCACATGGACCAGTAAATGATGGCCAAGACACGGCTACAAATCTGAAGAGTTTAAGTGCTCATGAGATGAAACATAACTCACTGGAAAGACTTTTTCTACCCTTACACTTCTGATGTGAAGTGAAATTTGGACTATTATTTGCTTATATGCTTGTTTTTGTATTACGTTTTCCACATACAAAATCCATATTACATTAGTAAGTCTTATAAAGGCCTTTTTATCGTGGCATTCATTTTTGATTTTAGCTGAATTCAAATGTTTTTTTCTGTAACATTTTTGGTTACAACATAAAACAGAGATCAACAGCTCCACTCCAGGTCATTATTTATCCGTGATCTTATACACACGGGGAAAAGGTTCAGTGTTTGGACCCGTTTCAGTGCTCTGAAAGTAATTTTTTGCTCTCATGGGATGCATGGAGACCCCCGGGTCAGCACATGCAGGGAGCATTGAACGTGTTGATAGAGATGAGGGGGTGCTGGATAGATTCGAAACGCTAGCTTTTGACAGACGCTGCACAGATCTTCATCTCCAGATCCAGCCAGCTGAGGAACATCTGGAGGGATCCCCACTCAGACGCAGACCCTGAGAGATGTGTTCTGAGTTGCATTTATAGCACGGCAACGGCGAATGCGGTCAATGAATTTGTTACAATTATATATTAATAATAGTGCTGTCAAATCGATTAATCGCATCTAAGATAAAAGTTTGTATATATATATATATATATATATATATATATATATATATATATATATATATATATATATATATATATATATACATACATACATACATACTGTATGTACTGTACGTGTGTGTGTGTGTATGTATGTATATATATATATATATATAAAAACTTTATTAGATGTGATTCATCGTTATTGATTTGACAGCACTAAATATGAATAATATTTGTTATTATCATTATTATTATTAGAAGAAGAAGAAGAAGAAATTTGCATGTAATATTCCATCTTAAACTGTTTTAAACAGCATTTTGCAAAAAAAAATTAAAATTGGGAAACACTTTATTTTAAGTTAAGGTAGTTACACGTTACTACATGTACTTACTATTTTAATAACAGTAAATTATGCATAATTACAAGTAACTAACCCTAAACCAAACTCTAACCGTAACTCTATAAGTACACTATAGTTAATTAAACTATAACTAAAAAGTAACTATACCTCACCTTAAAATAAAGTGTAACCAAATTGTTATTCATATTGATTTATATGACAGACTACATGGAATATTAGTATTTCTAAAAATGAATTTGTCACACCACAAGACCAAAATCTAAAATTAGCAAAAACCAAAACATAAATAAAAAAATAAAAAAAATCGCACCATCCACGGAATCTAAAGTAAGATAATAATAATAATAATAATAATAATATAAGATATACCTATATACATTAGTATATGATTCATGGACATGTGTCAACTGTCTTTATTATTATTATTATTATTATTATCTGTGTGAGAGTTGTACTAACTATAGGTTGAAAATAAAAAGAAAGAGACCAAAGGGCTGTCATTCATCAAAGCACCTGAAATTTTTACTTGAAGTCTTGATGTGAACCATTAAGCCATTACCTTGATCCCCACGTCTCCCCTTTAATCTTCAAAACACACTGCCATAATTACAAACCAGTGACAAATTTTCAGACATCAGCTCCCCTCAGTGTCGCAACTCTAAATCTATTTAGAACATCTCAATTTTCACGCCACAAGACTGGTTACACACGTTTCATTTCAAGAGCTTGACTGAAGTTATTCCTCCCACAAAAGAGAAACAGGGGATGTATGTTGTAAATGGCACGCATCCTAAAATCAGACTCGGAGCCGCCACTGAGCCTGCTTTGCCATGGGATGAATAAATCAGTCTGGAGAAGAACCGAATGAACAAGACAACCATCTGCTGAAAAGCATCGTAAATCTCTTCTGGTTTGGGAAACGTTACCATCCCTTCAGTTGCTCTATAAGGAGTTGCAGGCCTCACAAAAATCATAGCACTCTTTTCCATAACAGCACTGCAAATGCTAATAGATTAATTGTGTTATTATCATGATTCTGAGTGCATTACCATTGCCTCTCTGTCATATCAAAGCTGTGTGTGCTAGTATTTCTTTAGCATTAAAAGTATACAAATTTTGGAATGAATCCGGCCAAATCCGCAAGCGTTTTCATGTGACATTTTCCAGATTCAATGGAGAAATCAAACACATCTTCTCTCAGCATAGTGCCTTTGTTAGCTTTACCTAAAAATAGTCTGTTTCATCTTAAGCTAACTTTGATCTGCTTCAGATCCTGACCTTTGATAAGAGGACTCTGGCACTTTTAGAAAGTTCATCAACTTTTAAAGGCACAGTCGATTTTAGACAGTTGGAATGGATATAATGTGCTAACTTTATTTAAAGTTCTTTGCTGCAATGAACTCTTGCTTAGTCCTCGTCTCAATAGAGACTATTACTTGTCAGTTTAGCTTTATTTGAGATTATTATTAATATTGTTGTATTTTATTGTTCCATGTTTTACCATTAGCATGTAAATTTGACCAGAGAAAAAGCTCTGTCCCATTGTCTCTATCCTAACTTTAAAGTAACTTATATGTTATTATAAGTTAAATGTAAATTATGTGTTTCATGGATTTAATATCTATCTATCTATCTATCTATCTATCTATCTATCTATCTATCTATCTATCTATCTATCTATCTATCTATCTATCTATCTATCTATCTATCTATCTATCTATCTAGCCTATCTATCTATCTATCTATCTATCTATCTATCTATCTAGCGTTTTTTTCCCCACTAAATACAAAGATGTTGTTACCTATCTGTTATTTTCTGTTTAAAACACAGAATGTGATTCTTTGCACTAGTGCATACTGATTATGCAACAAAAACAAAAAAAACGTTGCAAACTCAGCTGTAGACAACCACGTGACTGCTAACACTATTGACGGTAACTTACCGCTACCTTAAGTTAAATATGTTTAGTGCAGTAATAAATAAATTACTCAAAAATATGTTTGTTTCATCATGACTAAGTCAAGTAAAAAGTCTATTGGCCACTGGAGGGCGATATTGACCCTCTTTATAACACTGAACATTGAGATACCAAGTCCATCAACGGTAAACTGTATACTGAACTGCTCTCGGTGCTGAAGAAATAAGACCTACAGTATACAAGTCATTCATCAATATGAATGTGTTTAATGCAAATTAGTAGTTAATGTAAATTCAAAACTTGAAATATAGAAAAATATATTAGGCCTAATAAAAGTTTTATGACGAGTCATGACAAGTACATTAAAGTAGGCTAAAATATCATCACAACGCGCACAGTGTTGCACTCGTTGTAATGTAAATTGTTTGTTAATATTTTATTCTATTATTTATTGTTAGCCTAAATTAATCTTACACAGTAATGGTGTGTACATTATAACGAATATTTCTGTAAAAGAACGTTGTAAAGAAAAATGTAATTATTACAAGCTGCGCCGAATGGTAGAATTGATTATTGTTCAATTATTAATTAGTATTTAATTCTTGTTCAGTGGCTTTTTGTTATGCATATTTTCAAATGAGTGAAAATAACGTAAAGCTGCCTTTTATCTTATGTCTCTGAAAGGTTCATTATAGCAAACACTCATTAAAAGATCAAAGTGGAACCAAACATGAAAGTTCACTGACACGTACAATTTACTGTATGTCTGCTTCTTACTGCCATTAGCAGGGGTTGCTTTCTTTTTCAGGATTTGTTAAGATAAGTGAAGGATTAACCTGTAAGCTCCAAACAGCTCTAAGATTTATCCGATACGAAACTCAAATTGTGTGTAGCATAAGGTATGTTTCTTGAGAGTTCTTAATGTGCAGTAGCCTTGCTATATTATGTGCAAATTGTGAGACTTAAAGGAAAATATACTTTAAAATAAAGAATAGGGAGATTAAAACCATACATATATATGTTTTTTAAATTATAATTTTCACTTTAAGACATAATTAGCTATAGGCATTATTATTAGGTTAAAAGCGCAGAATCGGATAGATAACACGGTATTATAAAGAATTGTAGTGCGAGTTTGACAAAGTTTTTTTTTTTTTACTTCTTCAAAATCAGCCTCTCTATGTACATTTCCTATATTAAACGAATTGTTTTTTGTATTGTTGTTGTTATTATTATTATTATTATTATTGATTATTTATTATATTGTCATCTCGTAATAAAGAACGCTGTCCAGAAGTAGTAGTCCAGCATTTATTTTTGTTTTTATTATTTTTTCTTTTGCAAATCCTTTTAAATGCATTTAGCTAAATTTGTCGATTGATACTACAATAATAAATATATAAATCTATTTCGATGACGTTACTTCGTTGCGATCAAAAGCGAAGTAAGCATCGTTAGATGGCAGTGATGCTCTCGGAGCGCGTCTCATCGCCTCAACTCTGTACACTGCTATCATTTAAAGTGAGATCTTAGATGACATCTGAGGTGTTTCTAGCTTAAACAGATTCCAATACTTCAGTTCATACTTCATTTACAGAGTCATAATTGACACTAGTTTTGTGCACATTCATATACAGAGTAGGCTATTATTATTATTATTATTACTATTAGGGCTATTGTTGTTGTTGCTAATGTCGGAATTTTGTTATATTGTTGTTGTTGCTTTTGATTTTGTTTGGATCAGGAACATTTATTAGGCTATTTGTTGTGAAACGTTCTATAGGATTAATTTAATAGGCTATAACAAGTTTGAAAAAATTTAACAATGTTAATATTAAACTCGCCGTTAATTCAATATCGCATTATAGGCTACTTGAGGGAAAATCTCCCCTCAACGAAATTATTGGGCTAATTTGATTTGATTTATTTTGAAATGGAAACACTACAATTAACAAAATAGGGCCCATATCCTTCGTTTGTATTTTATAATTTCGTTTCTTGAGCGTAAAATTAATTTTTTTTAACCTGTCAGTAATCATTGGTTGGATGGATAGAGAGACACGAGCTTTTTAACTGTTTTTCATACAAAACATTATTGCGACCGGACACAATAACCAAACCCTGATATGTTTCTTAATTGTCCTGTGATCAATTATTTAATATATACATATTTACAAGTAATAAATATTACATAAATAATATTATATAATAAATATTTGCATTGCCGCTGTACATATTTACAAATAAATATAGGAAACTGTTTCTATAGGAAACTGCAATAACGTTATTTTCTTCTTTTCTTTTTTTCATTCTTTTCGTTTCTTTATAAACAAGCCGTTTAAGTCCTCTTAATGCATGGTGCGTTGTTCTTACCTTGTGGTCGAATTATCCGCGTTGTTTAACTAAAACAGTGTAGCAAAGCTTGCAAACATTTATTGAGTTTAGATTGGCTTTTTCACCCTCTCTCTCACTCACTCACTGTGGTGCACGTGCCACACACCTGCTGCTCAGAGAGAGAGGGAGGGGTGTCTGAAAGAAAACAATTAAAGAGAGTTTCTCAAGCAACATTGCATAAATCACATGCATTTGCGTTTCTTTGCTTTGGGCCTCCTTGTCAAAATTCTTTCGAGACCAAAGTTCAGAACCCATCTCGTGCGCACACTAAAACCCTTTCAACTTTTGTGGGCACAAAATTTGGGCCTTTGCGCCACCAGTGGCGGAAGTCGAACGACTTTTAAGGGACTCGAAACATGTAAGGCGTTCGCTCTGATTGCCTTTCATGCTTGTCCAATGAGATCCGTCTTTATGAAACACTTCGTAAACCAGAGTTCCAAACAAAAGGCCAAGTCCCTAAAACACACAAGTCACGCCACCAGCTCATTGCTGACGGCCTTGGACACAGTTCATTCCTCTCTGCGGCAATTACTTTCTTCATAGCACATCCCTGCTGGGGAAAGAAAACATCTTAACCAAGCCTAAGTTAGTTTCCTGGACTTAGCTGGTTCGCAAGCTGATTTTTAACAGACATGTCTTGTGTTTAATCTGTGATGCAAGAGCAGATATTTGTGAATTTCCAGTATCTCAAGAGCTATGCAATCTCTATATTAATTGCTCTTAATCCAGACATCTTTATACAATCGTCTTTTTAATAAGAAGCTTGATTTTCTCAAGATTGTCTCTGCAATCTGTCTGTCATTAGGCCTAGCCGTTTCTCTGCAGATCATTATTGAAACGCAAGGGGGAGCCTTTCACAAATCTTGTTTAGGCACAAAAACGACCCTCGGGCTCTAGTTTCATTACAAAGGATGTTCAGTGAACCTCAATAAAGGTAAATGATGCATCGATCTTTTCTAATGATGGTGAGTCACAAGGTTTTTTTAACATTAAATTTGGAAATAGTGAAAACGTTATTTTTTTTATTTCATTAAAGATGCACTCTGAGTAACAGAGGGAGTTGAAGCACCTTAAATAACTAGCGTGCGCATCTCTTCTTACCCGTGATTTTTTTTCCTCCACACATGCGTATAGTAGCATCCTTTTTGATCGTGGAAAATTACCATGCAAGTGTGGAGGAAAAAATCACGGATAAGAAGTGATGCGCACGCAAGTTATTTAAGGTGTTTCAACTGTCCCTCTGTTCCAACTGTACTCGATTACTTGGAATTAAACCTATATCTGCAAGGATGCAGCATAAAAACCACACGTGAACATTTTCGAATTTCCTGCGACCGAATAGCGAATTATTTTATTCTGAAACCTGAAATGTTGGATAATATAAAGATGTTTTGCAGGTAATGTGATCTCATTATGGCAGCAACTATGTAAATGTAAAATAATGAAATCTTCCACTTTATCATTTCAAATACATTTTCAGAAAAAAAAATCGTTTATTTGGTTGTAAAAGTTGTTTGTTTGGATGTTGTTTTTTATACAGTAGCCTACATATTTTACAGCTACATCTTTAACAACACTATTAAAGAAAATTAGCCCGTTTTTTGATATTACTGTAAAAAATAATATGATCAATAAGTTATGACAACACGTTTTTACATTGCTTTAACGCATCAAAATAAATTAAGCGATTGTCAACTTGTTGTTATTTTATATGTTGTTTTAAACTCATTTTTAAAGTCAGTTTAATGTATGCCTAATTTAAGTTGAAATGACTTAAACATCCAAGTTGATTGTAGGCTACTTAAAAAAATTAAGACAGCAACTTTTTTTTTCTTTTTTTTTTGTTTACATTGATAGCTATTATTGTTGTTGTTATTATTATTTTTTTGTTATTATTTATTTTAAGCTTTAAATAGGTGACTATCCAGTTGTTGGTTTACGGTCCACCTACTATTCCATTGTTTTCCTGTAATCTCAGCCCACAATTTATCATTGTTATTATATACAGTTCGTCCTTTGACTCTCCTCCTGTCTTTAGATTGATTGAGTATTTAATCGGTGACCAGTAGCCTTGCTGATCATCACGCGGCATTCTGCAGTGTAATGGAGAAAGTACTAAAAATTCATTATCAGATGAGGTCGACCGAGAATAAACCGTTTAGAGGACTGTAATGAACTGGCCGCCGTGGCCTATGGTTTTCTGAGTGTCAACTGAAGACATTTATTTTTAAAGGTGTTGGGCTGGTGGGGGTTAGGCTACTCTATAATGAGGGGTCGTCATAGGTATCTCACTTGGCGACTGCTTGAAGTCTCCTAAATGGCTCGGAGGTAGTACGGAATCCCGGGAGTGAGGCGGTAACAGGGGAGCGTGACGAATTATGTATAGCGCGAGGAGTTAAGCGCGTGCATTCCTCCCTCTCAGTGTACTAGGCTATATGATGTTTGGAAAAGAGCGTGTTAACTCCCATGCTTGAGTATAGCCTACATGACTTGGGGCGTTGGAGGCAAGTCGTTGTTTTTAGTTATATTAAAAACTGACGTTTGACTGGCCAAATCCTATTAGCCTATGCAATGAGTTAAATCAATTTTTTTGAGCATTTTAACAGAGGCTTCCTATACTTAGAGAGTGTATTTTTAATTTATTTTTATTTTCAAATAAATAGAGGGAGAACGAGAACTTGACTATGTAGTTTATCTCAGCAACAACTGAGGACACGTGCAATTAATAAAGACCTGAAGATGAAAGGCGCAACCATTAGTGGGTCTCAACCAAAATATCCAGCACTGGGATCCTAACAGTTGCTCTCAATAGGTAGTCAATGTATATCATTGGTAGTCATGGCTATCGTTAGTCTGTCTCAAACATTTGTGAAGCATTGGGCTGCCATAAATACAGCTGATTTATTATTTTCCCTCATGATCAAAACGGTGAGCAAAAAAATGTTTCTTTACAATACCGCTATAAATTATGCTGTGCAAAATTTAGTTAAACGATTCTTCGTTGTTTTTAATAAGAACGAAATGTCTTAATGGTTAGAGTTACTGGAATTTACTCCCCTAAATAAATTGCCAGGGTAACAGAATAATCAAAGAAGCTACACATTTTAATAAATGTATAAAAGATTCATCACTTATCTGTTGCATCATTTCATTTGTTCAGATGCGTCCTCTTTTGATTGGTTTATTGGTCTTGGATGAGAATAGATCTATCCAAAGCGGTCCCGCCGGAACGAAACAAACAAAGCGCACTAAATAAAATTAGCTCGATTTTTATCTTTTCTGTTTAATCGGTAGGATTATTACTCTATCCCAGACATCCAATAGGACTGCATTTTATTTGATCTGACTCTGTCATCCGCTGTCTGTGGTTATCGGCCCTGATCTCCAGGTGCATCGTGGACGAGGGTCAGAAGGTTCGAGGCTTCATAATGGACACAAAAGCACAAAGCACGCGGACGGGGCAGGCGTGATGCTCCGCTACCTGATATCAAAGCCAGCAGCCTCTGCATGAGAGGAGAGGGGGGAAACCAAAGAGCTCTATTTACGACAACAACAATAACAGTAACATTTTACATTACAATACGCATGTTACAAATTTGCCGTTATTGTGATTAATTACAAAAGAAATAACGCGTAGGCTAATTGCAAACAGAGCCACAGATTATACAAATGACTTGTTTTCTTCTGTATTCATCGTAATTGGAACATAGCTGCGATGCAAAGTGTGGGATACTTATGCTACTAAAATAATGAACAATAAAAATAACAGTTAGCCTATTATCGATGTTGTTTTGTTAACAGATAAAATACATGTGCTTTTTTCTTCTGTTTTATTTTTTGCGTCGTAATTTCGTTAAATTGGTAGGAGTTGTTCATTAATACGCAAATCATAGCCTATATTGTCAAAAAAAAAAATCAAAAATCAAAAAAGGCGCGACTGTTCTATAGGCTAAATGTATTCCCGCTTTTAAATATATATATATATATATATATATATATATATATATATATATATATATATATATATATACATGGCCTAGTCTGTGGGGCATCAACATCCATATTTGAAGTTGTAAATATGAATATACATAAAATTGTTTCAACATTGACTTAACAGCTCTTTCTTTCTTTCTTTTTTATCACTTCAGATATGGATGCTGATGTAGAAATGTAGCATTTTGAGCCCTCAACATTTTTTTTTAAGTAATACATTTATAGACACAGAACAGTCGCGCGTATTTCACATCTTTCTTTCTTTCTTTCTTTCTTTCTTTCTTTCTTTCTTTCTTTCTTTCTTTCTTTCTTTCTTTCTTTCTTTCTTTCTTTCCTTTAGGCAAAGCTTTAGTTTGAATTAGACTGTGTTTTCAGACTCGTTTGTTTTCACCACAGTTTTCGTAACGTTGTTTACCATCCTTGTGCGCCTCTAGTTTGGGAGGCAATGCGATTTGGAAGGCGGAACGCATTTAGTTCCACTCGGCAGAGTGCACGAACACTGGCGCACCAATAGCATCCCTATGTCAGTCAATAGTCTGCAAAGTGACGCGACCAAAAGGGGAGGGTGCTTTCTCTCAAGCCTATCTCAGTTTTGAGATTTCTCAAGCTGCAGGGAGCCGAATGGCGCACTAATTTAAGAGTTAACGTTTAGACATCTCCTTTATATTTTCGTGGATTTGTACTAATTTCCTGAAAAGTTTTGCGGGTCGAGACGACTTGTGCACGGTGTAGGAAAGGGAGGATCTCCCCTTGCAGCTCGTGATAGCGCACTGCCGGGATACAAACTTTACGCTTCGTGCAGAAAACGTCTAGACTGACTCGGCCGGTAATTAACAGGTGATTTAGTGCGTGTTTTAAGTTTTATAGTTATGTGTTGTTGTGCTTCTATACCAAGGTTTGATCAAGAGCATATAGTAATCTTGCAAGTGGCAATTGCAATGAAAAGTTTTCTTGAGCTGGCCATCTTAGATTGAGATTTCTGTAATATCAACTGATGTTGTGTGCTGTAGTTTGGGGATTTAAAGCGTGGACAACTCTGACAAATGTGTTGTTATGGATATTACAACAGGTCCCGAGTCACTAGGACGGAGTTTCCTTGCACGTAACAGTGGGAATATTTAAAGATGTTGGACGGTATAAAAATCGAAGACCATCCGCTGCGGTCGGGACAGGCTACGCTTGGAGTTATGCTGGGTAAGTGATTCAGTGTCTTCAGTATATATTCGGAGAATACGAAAAAATCATTTCTGAGAATTGTATAATGCTTTTTTAAAACAAGATGTCGAAGAGAACTACAACTGGAACTGTGGCAGTCGAGCTATGCAAGCGGCTTGGATGCATCCTCCTCATGTGTCATGCGTTTTACCGGCCGGCCGCATATCTGCCCAATTATCAAAGTTATTTCCCAGATAAAATAAACCCATGTACACAACTTATGTATAACATCCAATTCTCTTACATTTTATGCGCAACGTAATGCATTTATTTCCATGCTTCAAAATTGGCATTTTCATGATACAAACGGTTACTTAGGCTATTTCTCATTCTCACACCTACAGAAATATATCTTATTATGACTGCTTCATTTGAACTACAAATTGAACGTCCAAACCCTGGCGAATAAATAAAAAGCTTATGGTAAAAAGTAAAAACAGGCCTAAATAAATTTAAACACACACACACACACACACACACACATACACACACACACAAGCAAACAGACAGACTGACAAGCAACAACTAACAAAAACCTGCTACATAATTCCAGTCTTTTTTTGTTCCAAATGTTTTTGTAAGTAGGCTATATAAACAAAAAGTACAAATATTATTTTGTCAATTATTTTGCATAACACATGGCTATAATCGTCGCAATCATGTAGACCTGGGCTATACTTTTTTAATATTTAGTTTTGGCTGAAAGTTGCGTTATTTGAATTTCGAGAGTATATAATAATGATTATTAATAATTATAATAATAATAAATCCAATCGTGCATACAGTATGGTGGTAAATTGATAGTTATTCACACACCATTTGTTTTGTTTTGTTTTCTTACCGTGTCATATTATTTAATATGGCAATAGTAACATATAAGAACATATTTCATAGCCACCTCTTCAGTAGCCCATTTATAAATCCTTATTTTAAAAATTCAGATGCAGTCAGTGTGTTATTATTAAAATGATGCTTTTGCCCTCCAGGGACGGAGTGCCATCACCAGGCGGTGTGTGAGGGGTGCCAGCGGCCGATATCTGACCGCTTTCTGATGCGCGTCAACGAGTCTTCATGGCACGAGGAGTGTTTGCAATGCGCCGTGTGTCAACAACCGCTCACCACCAGCTGCTACTTCCGGGAGAGGAAACTTTACTGCAAACATGACTACCAACAGTAAGGGCATGGATTTTTTTTTTTTTTTTTTTTTTTGGTGTGTAACACGCGCGCAGGTTCATTGCTTTAGTTTTTTAATTCAACTGTGATCAAGCAAAGACATGACACAATTTTCGTTTTTACGCACGAGCTAATTCTTCTAGTCGTTCAGTTCGTAAAGTTGGACTGTATGGTGGAGTTGGTGGTATGATTTTGTTGAACTTGTCAACGTCTTAAAATGGTGTTAGTTTTACAATTGTGCCACCAAGTGTACTGTGGAGCAGTGGAGATTAGTCCTTATATTTTTAGACCTTTAGTTATAGATAGCCTAATGAATTTAGTTTGTATATCCTGCGTTGTCTAGTTCTTTTTTCTTATTTCTAAACTGAGATCGGCTAAGTCACTCCTGTGATTTTGAAGGAACTTTTGGGCTGTGATATTTTGCAACGCAGTGGGAATGAAAATTAAGCGATTTCATTTAAAGTGGTCGTTTCTTCGTTTATTTCGATTAATCCAGGTCGACATAATTATTTGATCACCTGTCGTTCACACAGTAGGTTTGTTTAACGCAGATTGATGCTGATGGTCACCACAGATTATTAATGTAGGCCTATCTTTATTTTACCTTTATTTACATGCCAATGGTAAATCGCCAGAAAATATTTAGGCCTAAATGAGACATTCCGCGTTATATATTTCTGGGAAATATATATATTCTTTAATTTCTTGTCTGCTCGCAGAAAATAAACGCGCTATTATTTTTCCTACTTATTTACTTATTTATTAATTCTTCAATTTTTTTCATTAATTTATTAAGGTAATTTATAATTGTTGTTAGGCCAATTATATAATATTAGTATTAGTATTAGTATTATTAGGCTATTGTTGTTGTTGTTGTTGTTGTTGTTGTGTTATGCACTCGTGGTTGTTTCGATTGTTCTGTTACAGAATGCCTTTGAACCATGAGGCTACCACCATGAATGTTTAAAAAAGCCTATATTTTATATGTGCAACCATTACATTCTGCTCGAATCGGACTTCTTATTAATCTTTTCAATAAAATGATGAAGGCCTGGTCATGGTATGGGATAGTTTGAATGTGCTCAGTGTGTGAGTGCTGTGTTGATCTTCACCCGGTCCTGAAGCTGTGAGTGTGGACCGATCGCAGGGCGCCTTATGTTGCATGTCTTCTTCTTCCCGTGTTTGTCTCTACTCTAGCTATAGCTTTTGTGTCATGGGGTTTTGAAATATCGCTCCCTCTCTCATGGTGATAACTGGGAGGTCCCTATCGGACACCAAGCAACAATTAAAAGGCCATATCTACCGCCTGACTTTAATAGTCCCCGATTTTTCCAGGTTGACCGTTAAGAGTTAGTGTTAACAAAATTAATTTCATAGCTTTGGTCTTATATTCCATTACCCTGGAGACGGCAGCTAGCGCGAGACATGCCAAACATGGGAAAGAGGTTTTCTGAGTAGCCTGTATCTATAGAAGGGCTGTTTAGATTCAGCATAGGCTGCTTGTCTTTGGAGTTCTCGCCTTTTTTATTCTTTTTCTTTTTGTAATCTTAACTCTGTTATGATTTCTAAGACTGGATGTCAATCAGATGTTAGGTTAGTGTAAATCATATTTTCCTGTCTGATCTCTTTTAGCCCGCATTACAAAACCTGCCATTTCATAAACAGCAGTTTCGTTCCAGCATTCACCTGCAATGGAGGTCCTTTCACGCGCGTGCTACAAAGGTAGCTAGCAGTAATATTTGTTTATTTATTTCTCAATGGCGGGCCACTTAGTAGATGTAATTGGCACCTTTTTGACTTTTATGACGTTCATTTAGGTTGTACTTGTCAACCCCGCAAAGCGCCCGTGGCTCCAAGTTGAAGTCCTTGGCCGTTACTGGTGGAACTCCGCCTAATGACATGCTAGCATCAATTGATTCATGCCCTATAATCATTGGAACCGTAAATCACGACATTGGGCAAACGTTCATATTCACACCTCTCTGTCAGCTATTTACAGCACAAGCTTACCGGCGGGAATTTATAGCTTGTTTTGGCGCGGAAATTTCACCTCGCTGTAGCTCAAGAGTAACTTGGAATAACAGCCTTTCGTTATTAGAGGATTAGCTTTGGAATTACGATCTGCATATAATGTTCTTTAAATGGCTCAGCAGACCTTTGTGTTAGTGCCAATTAAAGGCACAGGTTATGGAAATATAATTGTGTTTTCAAGCTATTATTGGGAATTCTCGTTAGGCTACTGTATTGCAAATTAATCGGAATTCATTTGAATTGCAACGCCACTAGTCTACAATATATAGCCTACAGCCGGCACTCGTTTTTACATTTCTTTCTCTTTTTTTTTTTGCGTGCTTGCTCAAAGGAGACAGGAAAATAAATATTAAATAACCCAATAGACTATTATTAATCCTCTAAATTAGACTATAATACAGACTATTCAATCTCTCATTTAAAAAACAATTACAAAGTTTGGAATCTTTTATCTTTTGTTTTCAGAACATTAACTTTTAAAATCAGAAAAACTGTAAAAACTTTTTAAATTAGGATAAATGTAATTATAATTAAGTTTTATATTAATGTTTTCGGCAAAGATGGCTTTTGTGGCTGAATTGAACTCGTGAATTGAATTATTCTCAAATAGACATTAGGATTTCTGTACCACATGCAAAGAGAGTAGGATTTCTGTGAACTCAGTGTGTGTGCAAGATAGGCTAGACTGTTATTTAACAGTATACTGCATTATTTGAATGCTGAATTGTTTGAATGTTCCCCTTTGGCCCTTGTCAGTGGAACCTGGCTCAAGTCTGTTGTTAGTCTTGGTCCAGGGATAATTTGCTCAAAGTAGGAAGTTGTGGACGATCCCCTGGTGTGCTGATAGTTCTATTTTAGCACCGTGGGGGCATCCTCCTGCGATGTGTTGTTTTTTAATTAGCTCTGCTTTGCGAACAGGATGCCATATTCCCGCTGACATGAGTGGATTTTGGTCCTTGCAGTGTGTTTTCTACATGACTGGAGCCGTGCACACCCTCCCAATACACCCTGACATCGTGTTTTAACCCAGAATGCCTTTACTCTCCCATATTATCATTGTTTTGAATGATTTGTAATGTTCTTGAATACTTGTTTCGCTAGTTGTATAAATATAAAAATGAAAGCTGCTTTAATGAAAGTGTGAGAAAAGGTATCGCACGTTTAGAGAAGCGAGGACGCCGGGTCCTAATCCTGCAGCGTTCAGGTTTTTTTTGCTTGCAGTGTTGAAGGCCCTTGTATAGCGCCCTGCTCTGGGATGAGGCCGAGCCTGAGCCAGCCTGTTCCTCTGCAAGGAAGTATTAGGTTTTGTGTCAACATTAGCCCAGCCTCTCCTGGCAGCATTAGAATGATGCAATCATCTGTCATCTCGACTTGTGCCACACACATACCCCACCACCAGACGTTTAACGCTTTGACCTAACGGGATGTTATTCTGGTGTAGAGGGGAGCGTTAGATGGCTGGGTTTTGCTTTTAAATTCATTCATGGAATAGATTATTTAGTTTTCTCCATACAGGTCTCTTCTCTTTTAGATGTGTTAGTAAATGTCCTTGACATGTAACTCCACAGCTGTGATAGTATTCAACCATAGAAACGGTGTGTGCTATGTCTATATGTTTAATGTGCCAGCCAGAGACAACTTTAAAGGATATTTATTTTGCTATTATAAATACAGTACATGCAGAAGCTTATATTTCTTGAGCCATTCTTTGCGTTATAAATGTGATAATATGAAAATGATCATTTATTTGAACTGACCTCTGAAACACTGATGTTTTGTTGACACACTTAAGGCTTTTTAAAGCTTGACTATGATTTTTAAAAGTTGTGTTTTTACCTAAACTGAATTATTAATCCATTTGATCAAATTATGAAATACTTGAACTGCATATATTAATGTTTATATTTCTGTATTTACATACATATTTCAAATTTTATTTTACATACATTTGCCTTATTATTTATATAATAATTGGTACGAATAAGCTAACATTTTTGATGGATGTTACTATAGCATCATAATGAGGATATATTATTCATCTCATGAAACTACTAAAACTAAATTAAATATTTTACAATAATTGGTAACACTTTATAATAAGGTTCGTTGGTTTACATTAGTTAACTAGTTATCATGAACTAATAACGAACTGCACTTATACAGCATTTATTAATATTTGTTCATTTCAACATTTACTAATACCTTATTCAAATCTTGTTAACATTAGTTAATGCACCGTGAACTAACATGAGCAAACAATGAACAGCTTTATTTGTATTAACTAATGTTAACAAAGATTAATAAATACTGTCACAAATGTTAGTTCATGTTAGTTAATACATTAACTAATGTTAACTAATGAACCTTATTGTAAAGTGTTACCCACTAATTTATTAAGACATTTCTAATCTATAATTTTAAACATTGGTTCATTATCCCGAATTGGATAATCAATCTATCTGTAATTTTTTTATCACCACTATAACATCACCAAACAGAATTGCAGAAATAATGTCACGAACACTCCCCTCATCAACCATTGGTCTGACAAACAGATAAGGCTGTTTCTAAATGCCATTTTAAGATGTGTTTGTGTTGGACTGGTTGGGATGCTGAACCACAGTGTTTTTTCATGGGACTAAACGGATATCTTAGTAAGAAAAATACTAAGAAGCCAAAATCATGACACTTTCCATAATTTCTCTACAATGTTGCTTGCTATAGGCTCATTATTTCACAGTGTTCTCAACATAGTGATGAAGCTCAGTGTCTCCACAGTGTTATTCCTAAAAACAGGCTTTTCACAGGTATACGCTAGAAAACACTAGCACTGGGGTGGCAAGTGGTGCCACGGGGCATCACTATCTCCACCTAACACATTCTACCCATACATGAAGACATTACGCAAGTGCGTTTGTCTCAAAACAGTTGGATCTTGAGTTCACGAAATAACCTACATCATTAAAATAAAGCTGGAAACAAAATAGAATTCATGAATGCAAAACCAGCAGCGACATAATCCAGTGATATAACACTTATTGGTGTCTTTCAAAGTCTCCGCATCCTCCAAAATAATCCTGGACTATTAAGTTGTCTTGCGAGAGTGTTTCAACTGTCTTGTCATAGACAAGAAGATTTAAGCTTGGCGCATGTCTTAGATGCGAGTTATGAGGATGATAATCAAATCTCATCTTGGACTTTCAGACTCTGTCTCTCCCTCTCTTTCTTTTTTCATATCCTAATGAGATTAGCCTCCCAACAGCCATAGTACTAGCTGATTTGAATGACAGGTCTGCTCCGCTATCCAAGGCTATCTTACTAAGCTCTTTGCCGCATTGTCTTGAATGGAGGGACTGACGGAAGCTGTGTGCCCTAATCCTCTTATTTGTGTCAGAGGGAGAAAAGAGGGAAGAATGAGGTGGAATGGGACAGTGCTTTGGAATGGGACCACTGCCACTTCCTCCCTCTGAGCCCTCTCTCACAGCCAAGTGAGCATGAGAGGGATCTTATGGGGCTCAGGCTCGCAGACAGGCACAGTCGCACATGCATTAAGCAGTTTGCTCCCTCCATTTAACCCTTGTTCGGAATGCATTTTCATAAAGTACAAAGCTCTTGATGGTTTATAAATAGAACATATCCCAGTAGCATTTCAGCACAAATGAAAGAATTCTGGCAGGTGTTCATGAACCAAGAGATACTCACCAAAAATGGAAAACTTTTACTTGCCCTCTCATGGATACAAACCTGTGTGACGCTCTTTCTTCTGTGGAACACAAAAGACTGTCTCAGTGTTCTTTGAAGAACTTTGTTTGGACTTTAACATTCTACAAAACATCTTCTTTTGTGTTCCACAGACAAAAGAAAGTCATACAGTTTTGGAACGACACGAGGGTGAGTAAATGATGACAGATTTTAATCTTTAAATGTCAAAACTCGCCTCACCATGTATGGGCCCCATATCAGGGTGTTTTAGGGGTCATTTGAAAGAATGACTTATGCTGGTTCTTGCTGGATGCTTTGTGGTCTTTTGCGCCCGCTCAGTTTTCCTTCACGTGGAATAAGCTTTCTCCTGGTCAGACCCTCCTGGAGCTAGAGGTAATCTGTCTTCAGATGGAGCTCCCACAGTTCTTTATTTACTCATTCAACTAGTTGGAAGTCTGTTAGACTGCAGATCAGATGCTCTGAAACGATCTGATTACCTCAACCAGCCAATTACCTTCCTCCTCGCGACCACAGTTCTAAAGCCAGATTGTGAGATTTCTTCATTTTTGTTACAAAGGGAAAGAGAAGAGTAGCAGTTAGAACGATCTTGAATGCTGTCATACCACCAAGGTACTTGGACGGACTTTTCGGGAAAATTAAACATAAATATTGGAAACGTTACTCTGGCTAGCAATTGAATCCCTACCATACAGCTCTACTGATGTTTGAAGGTGAACATGACAGTTTGCGTTTTGGTTGGCTAAAATGTTTTGTGTGGTTGAAAGAATAAACATTATTGATGGAATCATACTTTTTTTTTTTTTTTTTTTTTTTTATCAAAGAATGGTTTTGAGCAGAAGCGTAAAGTTGTTCTACAAGCAGAGTACAGTTGTTTATACACCGGAAAAAGGTTGATGCCTTAAATATTTAAGTACAATCAACTTGAATGCTTAAGTCATTCAACTTAAATTACATTAAACTGACTTAAAAAAAATGGGTTGAATCTTGTATAAAGTTGAAAATTGCTTAACTTAATTTGATAAGTTAAAGCAATGTAAAAACATGTTGTCAGAACTTATTGATCATATAATTTTTTACAGGCAGTCAGTGCTTTTATAAAAATTATAAGCTTCAAATTTATGCTTTTAAATCCTTCAGATATTGGCCCCGTTAACTCATTGAATGCCCCATTAAATGCCTCATTGTAAGCTTCTGCTCAAAACCATGAAAACAGAAGCTGATTTCTAAAACCTCATTGACCTCTTGTATATGATAATATGAGTCGTGGTATATATGTGTCTTTCATTGGTGCATGAAAATTAAATGGCTTTATCCTATTAGGAGGTGTTTTCCCCAGCAATTGAACAAAAGAACAAAAATGATCTTATCTATCTAAACTATAAAATATAGTTAATATATATATATAAAGGTGTTGTTGTTACCTTAAGAAGCTTTTTCTAACTGATTTGACCCTTAAACATTTATTTAGTTAATTGAGTCTATGAAATATTTTTCTGAACCTATTGAGATTGAGGTTTATGTATGAAGGACATTTTTAAGTTATGTGACAAAATGCTCAAGATCGCTCACTTATCACTGAAGATTTTAGAGAAGAATTCAGAATTGTACTACAATGTCTAAACTGTTATTCAGAAAGTTTGCTTGAAGTAAAAGAAATAAGCTGTGCATCAGAGAAGGAGTGTCATTGCTCAGTGTGTGTGTGTGTGTGTGTGTGTGTATCCGGGACGAAATCCTGAATCCTAAATGTAGCGGTCTAAATATTCCTAATCTCCCTCCCAGGGTTGTGGGGAAGCTGAAGTAGGAGACAGGTTAAAGTAAACTGAAAAACCAGCGTTCCAACCAGCAAGACCTCCTGTTTCCCCACCCACGGTCCTGATCTTCTGTTGCGATGGGGATCACCGCTGATCGGCCCATCGCTGACTGGACCAAGGAAAACAAACGTGAGCAGGAGATGGGGGGGATCGTATTTCCATACCTCCATGGGACTGCGAGCCCCCCGCAAGCAGCTAAAATGATTTGTGCTGGAGGTCAAAAGACCCATGGCGGCTTCAAAAAGTGGAGAGTGGAAATATTTGGATGTTAGGCGGAGTCAATGAGAGGCACAGTGATAGAGAATGGAATGACAGGAAAAAGCAGCTAACTGGATTGCAGATGTTTCAAAATTTTAATAATCTTCTGTCAGAAGATTCCGGGGAGTTAAACACACAGCCACAGCAATGCAAACAATTAGTTTTAATCTCACACTCATTGGAATTAAAGGAATATTCTGGGTTCAGTGCAAGTTGAGATTGGTTGACAGTATTTGCGGCATGATGTTGAGATCTACAAATCTGCTTGTCCCTCCTTTTCTTAAAAAAAACGGGAGAAAAATCGTAGTGAGGCACTTGCCAAGGAAATTAAATAGGGCCAGTGTTTAAGCATTGTAAAAGCTCTCTCTGTTTCAAAAGTATAGCCAGTAAACCTTAATAATGACAAGAACAACTTCAAGATCAACTACAGCTAAAATAAAATACAAGACTAGTATATAAACAGAAACATTGAAGTAAAAGCTTTTGTAAAATGATATGCTTTACATTTTTATTTTAAATCCTGTGAGAATTGAAAAGAAAACGCAAATAATTTTTGTGCCAATGAACAATATGCTGTCAATTGATCTTAACTTGTATTAAACCAATTTTATTAGAAGCAGAACAGATTAAAAATAGTTTTCTTTTTATCATTTTAACAGTTTTGTTTTAAAGAAGGTTTCAGCCGAGGACGTTGTGATGTCATATTTAGGTCAGGTCTCTTCTTGCTTTTTTATGCAGGGATGCAACCTTTGTGAGCCAAAAAAAAAAAAAAAAAAAAAATTCCTAAAAGTATAATACTGATCGTCTGTGCCTTTTTCCTCCTCACCCACCCTAACCCCCACCCCCCTCTCTCCTGCTATCCTTCTGGATGCTAATATTTCTCTGAAAAGAGCCATAATACATCTTCCTGGGAATTTCCACGACTCACAAGTGCAGCAAAATGATCTGCTAGTCTAAAAAAAGGTGGATGAGGGAATGAAATATTGAGCATTTCTGAAAATCGAATAAAGGAAAATGATTTATTCCATAGTGCCATTTTAATGAAGACTCATGTGTCTTTGTTTACTTTCGAGCGATACCAAAAAACCTAATATATTGTCTGATTAATATTGAGATATTACGTGTTCTTTGTTTTAGTGTCAAACAATGCATTCTCTTTATTGTTTTACCTTGTGAATGCTGTTGTTTTGATTGTACACTTTTACCAGTCCCCCCGATGCCCATCTTTTTTTGGCAGGATTCATAACCACAAACACAAACATGCTGTTCAGACATAATAGTGTTTTCGAAGAAACACTGAACCTTAGAATTGCTTATTCAGCAGTAAGGACTGGATGAGAAACATAGCTAAACTCACTTGAGTCACATATGGAAAATAGATAGACCTGACTTTTGCATTTTTTGCCCCTAAAAAGATTAGCTTTGGAGTCAAACATTTCTGTTATGGCCTCAAACTTGTTCTCCATCTCAGACCAATCCATCTCTTCTCCTGGCTTCCCTGCTTCTGTTGTTTTTTCTCGGGAGTGAGTGAGTAAGTCCATTCCCCCCTCCCGAGGTGGGCGTCTGTCTGTTGTCAGGCGTGAGGAGCGGCCCCTGCCCCTGCAGTTAGCAGGGGGAAAGCGATCCTGACCCCCGGCCCAGAACATGAAACCAGAGCCGGTGTGTGGCGCTTGGTGCTCAGCTGGAGAGGCGGCAGAGCCCTGACCTCCAGCTCCACATCACACCGTGCGCCAGACTCCTCTCTGCCCTCCTTCTTCTGCTCTGTAGTGGTGGGACACGGTGCCAAACCACCTGAGGGCAAAGCCTGAACACCCCACGCACCCAAAAACATCTCCATCTGTGAGATGAACAGTCTGCTACAATCCAAACAATTTACTGTCACATTCATCCTCATTTGCATAAGTACTCTTTACAAGAGTTAAAGGATTAGAATATAGTGTTACACATTAGGTTATATGATATCTAAAATAATACACATTCAAATATTTTGTGGAATAAAAGCAGACTGTATTCAAATACAGAAATGAGACGTTATTTTATAGTGCATTCCTATTGGTTTTGAGGCTATGGGTTGGCGGATTTATTAGTATACAGAGGGTGTGGTATCTGTGACAAAATAATGATTTAATGATTTATTTCTCAAATATTATGTCCAGGGCATTCAATCCATTGATACCATAGTATTTAATACTCCAAAGTACTCCAAGGTACATGTCCAATAACTCTACATCTTATGCTCTTTGTGCTCTGTTAATGTTTTGATACTGTTTTGGTCGTTCAAGTTTCAGGTGTCAAACTTTCTAACGACCTTCTTCATCGCTGTCAAATGAGAGGATTTCCAGTGGTTTGTAGATAAATATTCTACTCAAACCAGCACTCTTTTCTCCATTCTCTCAGAAACTCAATCTCAGAATTGTGAGATTTAAACGTGCAATTGCGAGTTATAAAGTCAGAATTGCGTGATATCTCGGAATTCTGACTTCTTTTCTCAAAATGGCAAGTTTCTATCTCACAATTCTGACTGAATTCTCTATAACTCGCAATTGCGAGTTTATATCACGCAAATCTGACTTTATAACTCACAATTGCGAGTTTATATCATGCAATTCTCAGAAAAAAAAGTCTGAATTGCAAGATAAAAGTCGCAATTTATATTTTATTTGTTTTAATTCAGTGGCGAATAAACAAGGTAAAACAAGGATTTATCAGTAAATTTGTACTGGGACTTAAAACCGAGCAAGTTGTTCAACAAATCCTGAAAATGGCTTGCTTAAAAGATTCTGCTTAAAAGATGGACACTGTTTAAAAGATGGCGCTGTAGGTTGGCAACATTCATAGACAGTAAAAGAAATGGACACAGCGACCCCATTGGATTCAACGGAGAAAAGTGAAGTCAATTAGAAGCACTCACTTCCTGATGGCTGAGCGTACTGCGCAGACTCAAACTGAGCTTGACGACGTAGATGTGACGTGAGCAACCTGTCTGTCTTCTAGTAGCTGTGCCAAGAGAAATCTGAATCATTCCCTTTCCGAAACTTGCAGAGACGGAAAGTGTGAGTAGGAGGTGTCCATGAGCTAGGAGCAGGAGAAACTTTTGCTAAGTATTCTGATTAATTATTTTGTCATTTTGCCTCCACGTCCCCCCGATTGCCTGCAAGCTTCTCCTCCTGTCTATACGGTAATTCTCTACTGTGCGATAGAGAGTCGCGTGGTTATAACGTAATCGTTAACCTATTTTTACAAAAAAACGGCTTCTACGGGGCCATAACGTAAGATACAAGGTAATGGAGCCTTTTATACATTTTCGTGTTTCTTTAGAAATAAATAATGGACAAATGGAGTCTTCAAACGCCTCAGATGTAAAAGTTATTCGCTGTCAAAGTGGCACCAAAATGAATGGGAGTCAATGGAATGCTAACAGCAGGTGGGGGTCTGCTAATCAATGGCGGCGCCCGGGGAAGCTTCAATTTTTTACGAAACATTGGCCCCCTGGCAACATTACATTTAGCATTTGATTCTGCTACAACAATTTAGTGCAGTGTTATTGTGAATACATCTTTTGGAAATGCTTTAGAGAGTGTGTGCCACTGAACCAACGTCTTATTTTGCTGTTTTCTGTTCTGTTCTCCCATTTTGTCATTCATCATTAATTTGTATTTTAGCATTGTTTGTTCCCCTTCATTCTAATACATCCGAACAGACCTGGGTCACAAAACACCACTTGAGAATGACTGGTCTGGATAAGATTCTCTCTCAACCAATTTACATACTATTGGCAAAGCACAATCAAAGCAAGGTCAGTAATGTGTCATAGTTTTCAAAAAGAGAGCCCAGCAAACACATCATCCGTGACGTTGGACCCAGTGATGTAAGCGGAGAAGAACAAATGATCTGCTCTGAAGTGTTAAGTGCTTTAGTGTTATGATATCAAATGGAGCATGAAGGCTCGGACAGAGGTTTATGATTTCACTTCTGTATCCCTTTCATGGCTCTTTCCTGTCGTTATTTCCCAGTCTCAGGGCAGCTGTCTGTCACTCACATGTGGGCTGTATTTGCATATAGTTGCTGAGTACATGTGACTACAGAACTTCATGTGATGAACAAGAGTGGATTCAGTCACAATGAACCATCTCAACTGGCTTTGCTTTGGGATGCAGATTTGTAGCGAAATTCTTTATTGTACAAAACTGAACAAAAGCTTAATGTCAGTCATTAAAATGTATCAACTGCACGGGCCATAATTAAAATGATGGCTTTATCAAAATATTAGTTTGATTGTACGTATATCCTATGGGGAAAGGTTCATCCTCTCATTTAAACCCTATTGTTCTGTCATTACTATACATGATTACATGGTTGGTTGCAATTTAGCATTTGTTTAACAACAAATCTGCAACCTAATTTTGAAAAATACTCCCACAAGTCATATGATGCTCTCACACGGACACATGCTCTGTAAAAAAAAAATCATTGTGTCATTGTGGTGTGGGTGTTTGCCTTTTTAACAAAGTGGCTGAGCCTGGTGGCGTATTTGCTTCGTGGTTTTCAAGTAGTGCTGATGTTTCTGTATCCGACAGGCTGCAGAGGGTTTTTTTTGCAGAGCTGACATTCGGTCTGTTCGCAATGGAAGGGCAGCTGCTGTATCCTCTCAACATTTTGGCCTGATCCGCCGGTTACACGCTTGCAGGCACGCATACGCGCCGCACATCTGCATCCCACATGCTTAGATACACGCGTACACATGTTGTCGGATTTGAGACTATAATCAGATTAATTGGTCCATCTTTCCTTGGAAACCTAAGATACATTTTACGTTAAAGCATTTTTTTACAAGAGCCATATCGATGTAACATTAACCAGAAGCCGTGCTCGGAGTGTGGGGTCAGAGGGAGACTTGAGGGCCCCTGACATGACATCCTAATGAAATAAAGACTGCAGAAAGAGAGCGAATGCAAGAGAACCGCTCAGAATTAGCTATTAAGAGAGAAGAATGATTCCTTTTCTCTGTACCTTGCTCACAAATGATACCCCTAAAAGTGTTTTCTAGCTTTTTTTTGTTTTCTAAAAATGTTAACTTTTACCTCAGATGTTATGTCTCCCCCATTTGAAAAACATGAGTAAAAATCAGTCATGGCCCCATGAGGGAACCCGAACATTAGTTGAAGTATGTTTCTAATCCTTATTAACATTCTCCAAAGTCATGCATGAAATATGTTTTGTGCCACACTACGCACCATGTGTTTTTCTTTTGCTCCACAAGTATTTTTCAAACAGAGATCCACTACACACACTGCTGTGCATTATTTTATTATAGGGTTGAAGCTCACCGCAGCCCTGAGAGTTTAAGAAAAGGAAAAACTGGCCTTGATTTTCCACCAAGTTTTTGCTTGCTCCGTCCCAACGCTCCTTTTTGCTCGATTGTTATTTTCTAGTGATGTCACCAGCACAGGTAAAACATGAAGTTTTATTTCTTTTCACAAACCGTCTGTTGCTCCAACAGGCCTTGCATTCCTCCAGCACATTTTCACGATGCCGACCACAGGCCCATCCTCTGCTGTCTCTGCACTGAATCTGTATTTTTCTCTGTCAGGTTTTTAATGTCTCCCAAAACCTGTATCATTCTCCAGGGAGAGATGTATGATCAATCAAAAGGCTCAAACATCATAATTTTTTGAAAACTCCCACCCATGTAGGGTTTTTTTTCCCCTCCGTGGGAGACATGCGAGCAGCTGCGAAGAAGCTCTTTTGCCAGCCATCGGATGAACCTCAGTGGACATCCGTCAAAGATTATAAAAGAAGTCTTTCTGTTTTTCGTAATTGAAATGTTACGTCTTTCTGACCGGTGAGAGAAAGACAAACGAGCAGCTTGAGAGCCAAACAGGAAGACTTTTTGGCCTTTTGGCCCGAGTTCACGTAGTGTATCTGAAAAACACTTTTAGTTGTGCAGAATTTGAAGATGTGGTCTTTCAGTTCCACATCATATGTAATGAGCGGAGAGCAGCGAGGAAAAAAACAGGGAAAGAGAGGGAGAGAAATATGGTGAGTGGTTTCTGAAGGCAGCATTAACACAGGGTTCTGTAGTATTAAAAGAGATTTACACCCTAATGTTTTAAAGCAGTTTTCTTTAGCTCATAGCTCCTCTTTTAAAGATATTTCAAGGAAGCTATAAAAGTGAAACGACAACTGGAGAAAAAGCCCTGACACAGCATTGGAGATCGGCCCCTCAAGCCATACTGCATCTAAGACCCGACAACTCTTGGGGCCCGTGGGTTTGAGTTCAACCGCAGTTGTTGAAAGTCAAAGCAAGATAAATACGTATACGCTTGCTCTAAGGTTTCATGTGACTTCGTTAAGATGTGTTTTTGCTTGAGTTCAGCGAAGACTAGGATTGTATAACTTGTGATTGTGCTCCTCATGATACCTGTTCTTCACATTTTCTGCTGGAGGCCCATTTGTGACCCAAATGTAGCAGTGTTGTCTGTTTCCCATGCAGTTCTTTTGAAGCATGGGGTCTGCGTGGTCCAGAACGCCTCTGCTCTGTGTCAGATGTCATACTCCCCTCTGGGCTGACCAACAGGCTCTCTTTGCACTCTGATGTGCCCATAATATTTAACGGTGCTTTGGCAACCCCAAATGGAAACTCTTATTTGGCCTCTGCAATCAGTGTTCATTTCTTCTCTGGTTGAATCTGTATTTTTGTTTCCTTCGTTTTTATTTAATTAGTTATTTAACCCTGAGTCTTTCATATCTGTGATGTCGAAGACATGGAAATTTGATGGAGAAAGTTAAGTCTTCTCAAAGGGGTGCTTGTAGGAGCAATAGCTTGTCCAGAGGTGTCTTTTGACCGTAGTATAATTGGAAAGTCAAAGTATTTGCAGGTTTTTAGTATGTGTGTGTGTTTGTGTGTAACGTGTTTGAGGGCCTCTAAACAGGTTAAATAGTTTTGCTTTACAGTAGACATTTGGTGCACATGCACAACAGCTAGCCAAATTATGGTCCAATTAGTGTGCATAGACAACCCTCTAAAATGCGAGTAAATCACTCGCATATGCAACCAATTTTCACAAGAGGCGACTAAAAATGTTATTGATTTGCCAATGACTTCTAAATTGTATGATTACAGTCACCTGTAATTGAGTCAGAGGCAAAAAATAAGTTTCAACTAACACAGTTAAATGTGTGACCAAACACATACGAAGCAAAGCATGTGACGTAAATACTGAATTGAGCTCTCTTTTACGTCGTCTTGCGCTTGAGCAGACAATTTCACAAAAAATTGTCAAAATGGCTGTCTTGGCGAGTATTCTAGTAAACAGTTGGCTATGTCTTAAGTGAACGTAAACATTTGAATAAGAAAATGCATGTGTACAGTATATTGGATCCGTGCATTATGTCTTAAAGTGACAGCAGCCTAATATTCCTGCTACTGTATGTGTTTTTAATGTTAATCAAATAAAGACTATGCAGTGTTATTTTACTTCTGATTACTTTATTCAATTCTGTACTAATCTACCTAATCTGTATCTAACTACTGTTAGATCTACCTGAAAAGCACTGTTTATTTAATTTGCATCTTTGTTATATTGTTTATAGTTTGGTTAGTTGTTCTTATTTTATTACAAAATGTTTACTTGACTTTAATAGTGTTTAAAAAAATTTAATTACTAGCCAATGGCGACTCGAGCTTCAGTGTGTCCATAGAGGGTTGATAGTAGATAATATATATAATAATATATATAATAATAGAGGGTTGATATAATAATAGAACAAACCTATTTACTCACCAAAAATCATTTCAAACCTGTTTGTCTTTCTTACTTATGTGGCACACAAAAGAAGATATTTTGAAGAATATCTCAGTGTTTTTGTTCTTACAAGTCAGTGGGGTCCAAAGTTGTTTTGAATTTCCTATTATCAATGTAAAGCTGCTTTGGAACAATCTACATTGTTAAAAGCGCTATATAAATGAAGATGACTTGAATCATTTTGACTTTCATTATATAGACAAAAACAGTTGAAACATTCTTTAAAAAAAAAAAAGGATTAATTTTAAAAAGAAGTATTTGTAAACACTGGAACTCATTTTTAACACTAGATTATCATTCCACAGAGCAAAAGTGTATAACAGATATCAACCGTCATGGAATTTGGGGTGTTTAAAGTCTCCCTGTGGTGAAAATCAAGCTTTTAATGTTGTTTATATGTCTATGTGGTGTTTTTAATATGCTTTAAGACATTACAAATGCAGTGAACCAAAGACAGTCTCAAAAACGCGGTTTGAAATCGATGGTTTTTCTGACGTCACAAAATACCTTGTAACCAATCAGTCAACGTGTGATCGTCAACGAGTGGATCTCTGAGATGGTGCGAGTGAGTGGAGGCGGGGCTAATTTGCATATTCATAGAACGGCGTATACTAAATGGTGTAGAGTTACATTAAAGCTATTTTAAGGCATGACGATTTATTTTTTCAAGAAATTTAAATATGTAATTTTGGTGATCAAAGATAAGTTTTAAGGGAGACAATTATTGACTACAGGGGGACTTTAAAGAACTTTTATGTGTTTCAAAAATGTCTTACGTGTGCAATTCCCCGCTTACCTATAAATCAGTACCACGTCATTATTAGTCCTTGGTTCTTTTAATGCTATATTTGATTATATTCCAGGGTACTGTATGGTGGGATGTGAACATCAGAGACTGATTTCTTCAAGGTGCACATTCTTTATCTCGGTTTTCGTGTCTAGGCTGTCCTCCTCGAGATGGACATCGCCCTGTGGTTGCAAACCACCAGAGGCCTGTAGGTAATTGCACAAGTGGTTGATATTTCAAAGCCTGAGCTCACTCGCTATACTCCAAATGCGTTTAGGTGCTAGACTGGGAGCGTGTAACCTATTCTTAAGATATTTCAGATAGAAAGAGATGTCATTTTCCAGTGGTTGCATGAGTGTAGATGTCCGTTTCATCCTCGAGATTTGTGATTGTGGCGACATCCATGCAGATGCATTGCATCAAATCCAGGCTGCACTTAAAGTGTCCTTCGCACGTAACAGTTTATGTGGAAGGTTCATAAGACCCGCAGGATCAAAGAAAAGCAGGAAAGAGCACCATAGAAGGGAACAGGAAAAATAAATAGAGAGGGCACGTTTTTTCTTACTCTTTATTTTTTCATTGTCAACACTGTTAATCATGTTAGCATCGACTTTACGGCTCCTCCCACGGCGGGGGCTCATGCTGTGGAGAGTTGCCCGTTATTTTAATTCGTTATTTTTATTGCTGTGAAGAAAAATAAAACTGAGAGAATGCAAAACAGACCTCTTAAACATAAGAACAATGGCAGTTAAAAATGAACATGAAAAAAGAAACACGAAACTTCACACCACAGACCTATATCCTATTTCTGCATATTTTTTTATTGTGCTGTAACAATTTGCTCTCTGAAAGGTCAGAGAGCGAATGAAGATCACACTTGACAGTTGCTTATTTCTTTCCTACGTTCACCATAATATTTGTTTATTTTTCAGGTTAGCTCTGCATGGAAACATTCATCAATCTGCTGTATAAATGATATGATGTGTGTCAGGCTGGTATTCGCAATAATGCCAATCCTTTCATTTTCACTGAGCCTTAATTGACCTGATTGCTATGCAATCGTATATATGTTCTCAAACCATTATCATTATAAAAAACACAACTGTTTTTTTTTGTATCCCCATGGCATCTTCCAATACATTTACCACTAGGCCAGTAAACCGATTCCCATCTGAAGCAAAACATTGGTTTTTGCTAGAAAGCATTTTTTTTATGGAAGGATCAGGCAAAACTACTAGGCATGAGTCTCTGATTTATTAAGGCCACACAGACCTCAGAAATGTGTGGTAGGGAATCCTCAAGCACATTTCACCCCTATAATCAAAATTTATATGCCAGTGGGGTCGCGAGCGATTTGTTTTGGCTGTCCGTTGGAGTGCGAACACGTGAATGAAGAGGCTGGCGCGGACGGAAGGGGCGAATGGCCTCAGAAACCTCTAGTTCCTGTCTCTCACTTCATCTGTTTTACTCTCTCTGAGTTTTAATTGGGAGTTATTGCTGGTGAGATAAGTGTGTGGATAAGCTTGCTCTGATCTATGAGGTGCTTGGACATCGCCAGTGCCGTGCAGTAACAGAATGTGTTCGGGGTCTTGGGCGTGACCCTTACTCCACTCCTCTTGCCCTCTGAAGATGTTTCCTGATCTCTTGCACATTTATTAATTCCTCATCCCTTCTCTTATTTATCGAGCAGATTTGTGAAACTCCCGGAACTTTTGACACTTTCGCGAAGCTTTACCTGCAATCGAGTGTTTACTGTAGTGTTTTTGGGGGTATCGCTCATGCTAGTGATAGAACCACAGGAGCATTCCAGCCCTGGCCGTGTTAATGCTCAGCCTTAGGGGGGTATTAAAGAATGTGGCGGCTTTGAAGCTATCGCCTCTTTCCCCTTAGTTTTCTCTCCCTTGCTTTTTCTGGTCTCGTTTCCCAGCTTTCGTCTGATCCCTCCTTCCTCCTCTTTTCTTCTCCCCCTCGTTATTTATAGCCATACCCATCCTTCACCTGTGAATAGATGGTGAGGATGAAAGATTACTGGTTTTCAGGCGTGCATGACTTTTGTTTCACATGGATTAATGGGGCTAGGAGTGCTTTCCCTAAGCACAAAGAGACAAATTTGAGCATTAAATTAGACAACTCTTACATGCCAAAAGTGTTTGCTCATTGGACAATCGCCAGCTTGTTTCCAGAGCCTGTCAGAGTAAATCACCTTAGATTCACTGATGAACGCTAATCCTGTAAGCAAGCATAAGTATGCTAAGATCTAGACCCTGTTATATTCTCTTTTAGGCTAGAGTAAATCTTGCTTTGAGCTGTATATTTTCAGTCTGCGGGAATGCTTTGACGTTTCATGGATAGTTACAAAGACTTTTCTCTATCCCTTGGAGTTCACTGCAGAAGCTTAATGTTGGATGTAATTCACTCACGCCAACGTGAAGTCCTGATTATTTGTGACATGTGCAGTTGCAGATTGCTCATGTAACTATCAACACTCTTTTGAGAAGCCTGTGAAATGGCTTTACGAGCACAGTTTTATTGTGCTGATGTATTGAAACAGGAAGTCGGGATGGGACATTCCACATATTGAAGGGCTTGTCCCTTTTTTAGCCTCAAAATAGCCTTACTTGTATATGTCAGTAGTTAACCATTATTTACTAATTGGCATTATTGGGATGGACATTCACATGCTACAATTTATGGGACACAAATTTGGAAACGTTGGTAAGTGCAAGATGAGTCACTGATATTTTTGGTCTCTTTTTATATTGAAGAGAATTTATATATTATTATAAATGAGTATATCTGCTAAAAGTTACATTTTCTAGAAGTTGTAGGGATGCACTGATGATAAAATTGGCCAATAATGTAAGCTGACAATTTTTTTTTTAAATGTAATAATTTTAAATGCTAAAAGGCCATTTATGCATCAATGCATTATAAATTACTGTATAAAAAATGGACATTAATTTTGAGATTTTCTAAAGATTACACTTAACAGTAATTTATTAGTGTTAAATATTAACTTTTAGTGGGCATTGGTAATCTGCAAAAAAAAACAAAAAAAAATCTTAAATAACCGATGATATCGACATCATATATCCCTATAGATGACCTCAACAGATATATAATATGCCTTACACATTAACTAATGTTTACAATTACAAAGTTAACAATTGTGTTTACAATTGTGACTTGACGTCCTTCAGAAGTGCAAGTGCCTTCAAAACTCACTACCTCAATCCACTCAAGAATACATAGATTTACATACACATGGAGAGAAACACATACACAATTTCCTATTTAGAGCCTTTAAACACAGCTCACTGCACATTAATCATTAGACTGGTGTTGTGATCACTCTCTGGGACCTCGGGCCACGTTTAGCCACGTCTGTGTCTCAGGACCCCCGGGCTGACTCCCTCAGTGCCTGTACCTGTGCCTCGATTATTAGCTCTGGATCCAGAGAGTGTGGCTGCTGTCTCCTCCTCCCCCCTCGGGGAGAGCCATAGCTGGGCTGCGAGATGAAGTCGGGCAGGGGTGGTGGGGAAAGGAGTGCTGGCTGTGCTGTAATTACTCCATTGATATTCCTTCCACAATAATGCTGTCACTGCTCATTTGCATAAGTGCTTCTCCACTCTCGCGGGAGCAGATGAGCACAGACAGAGGAGGAGAAACCTGGAGGAGTTTGGTTTTCAGTTCAGATTAACGGGTTCGGCTCAGGCCGTCATCTGTCCTGATGTATTCCCCTAGAAATATCCAGAGATATAATGCTGTGGGCAGCAGTTGAATGCTAGGATGTTAGGAGAGGGACAGGAGATCGAGTTGGAGCATCAGTGTCAGGATGCTGATATGATTATAACGTATGTGAGGTGATGGTCTTGAAGTGGTCTGTCGTGGTGCAATGCAGCTGCCCTTGAATGTCAATTGAGATCACGTGGCTTCATTGAAATTCTGATGTATTAGTTCTCAACCAGAGTATGCGACCGTCTGTGTACTCTCTCGCTCTAATACCACTCTATCATGAGCATAACAGGTTAATAGCCCATAATGCAATAACATTTACACAAGAATTCACCATGTCACAGTGTTAATAGATTTAGTCAACCTAGTCGCATTAAAAGTCATAATTTGTGCGAGATGGCGAAATCGTTGGGTTTTTCCAAAATGTACAACCACAAGCTAAACCTTAGGCTACCCATGTTGTTTATAGCAGTTCAAATAAAAGAAAGATGGAAATAGTGGATATATATGTATATATGTCAGTTGTCAAAATATTTAAGTTGCAAATAAAGATTATTGGAATACGTTTTACCAGAATATACTATTTTAGTCTTTCTTCAAAATTTCACGGTTTTCGAAATGATTCATACTAATGATCCATCCATCGTAACTGTACAGAAATTGCACAAACACGATTTCACTCCTTTGTACTCAGGTGTATTATGTAAAATACGTTGAAAGAACTTTACGATTTGGTTGTAACTGAGCCCAAATTTAGAGTGAGTTTGAGTGAACTCAGAGCAGTACTCTATTCAGCGAGTGAGAAAACCTGGAAGGGAGCTAAAACTGGAGTGATCACAGAAAATTGCAATCACTCCATTCCGTTCACACACTTTGAACCCAACCAGCTACTGCTGGTATGATCAAACACGTTCTCTCAAACGGTTAACAAATCTATTTGTTTAACCTGAATATAAGACCTTGTATGGCAGCCATCATAAACATCTGCATTGCCAAAATGGTTCCCGGTTTCTTTGACGGTGTGCATCCATCGAGTCTTGCCTGCGCAGAGTGCATGCTGGGTAGATTTTGTGGATGTGTGCGCCCATGACAGGTCCTCCGTCTTGGTAGCGGGAGGTGTTCGGAGCCTTTATTTAATGTCACTGATCTTCGCCTCAGTGCTGGCGTGATGAGCATTGGTCATTGGCTGTTTCTCCTCTATTGCTTTTTCTGAGCAGGCTGAGGCCTCGGCTCTCTCCCCTTGGAGTCAGGCCCTCAGGCTCCACATCATTTATTGCTGTCAAGAGTCAGGGAAAGAAAAAAGACGGGGTGATGAGTTGAGAGTGCGAGAGATGGGGAGAGAGAGCGAGAAGGAGAGGCAAAACAGGAGAGAGTAGCGATTCCAAGGGGGACGCACAGAAGCGAAACAACCGATTTAGTCAAATCTCAGCTGTTGAATATTTAATGGAGCCTGCAGTGTTTATTTAGTTAGCCTGTCGATTTTTAGCACACTGTCAATAGCAGGCTCGCACGCCGGGCCCTGATGATCTTTAGTGTCTGTGCTCCCTGGGGTCCAGACGCTAAACACAATTATGGATTTTTTTTTTTTTCCTCCCTCTCCCTTTTTCGCTCTCTCCCCCACCACCGCAATGTGTTTGATATTTTTACTGATCTAATTTGCAATCTGGTAGTTTATTGTTTGGCATTTTAGTGGCGCTCAAGTGGCGAAGCAAATTCGATTTCTGCTCATAATTCTTTATAATGTCATTAATGCTGTTAGCGCACAGGCATGGGCCTTAAATAAAAAAAAATAAAAAAAATCTAAACGTTGGGAATCTGTCCGCGGATGCGCACATTCCTGCTTTTATTGTCTCTCCTCCCACTTTCATTTCACTCATTCGGTTTTTAATTAAAAATCCTTGCCGTGGTTTTCTGTCATTGTGAAATATGAAATTACAGTTGTATTGTATTTCAGAGTAAGAAACAGGAAGCTAAGCCTCCGCTAGGATGTATAGCAACACGTCTCGCAGACAGACACAATGGTGAAAACATCACATAAGGAAAATAAAGAAATAAAGTAATTATTGATTGGAATACCATGAAGAAAAAAATGCTTTTTTTTTCTTTCTCTAAAGATACCGTTAAAATAAAGGAGGGAATTATTCATGCCACTGAACGTCTACAGTTAGGATTTGCATGAAAACAAGGTTACTTCAGCTTCAAATCTCCAAACACTCTCAACGTTAACATTTTTACCAGTTCATTTGTTCGTTTTTATTCTTAAACATGCATAAATCTTCACATCTATGTCTCGTACGCAAGCCACGCTGGACGTGTTTGAGCGCTAGCTGATGGGGAGCACACTGCAGGTTAATAGTGATGGTGTGCCGCGTGCTAATGGTGATGGTGTGCAGCTCTTGTGAGGGATCTATTTGCTGATGATGGATGAGCGGTAAGCCACCCAAGGCCTGCGATTTTCCACACTCGAGAGTCTGTCAGCTTTTTAAGTGGACGAGCACAATTAGCACTGAAACCAGAGCGCAGGCTAATCTGATGGCACGCTTGACAAACAGAGAGGCAGAGAGAGGGAAAAAAAGAAATGTGCTCTTTGCAACCAACCTGAAAAGAGATTAGAGCAATAGTTCCTGTCAACTATGACTGAGAATGCCAGGGATGGATAAGCATAATTGGGTGTTTCTTCAACTGTGGGCACTGGATGTTGATATTCATGGGGTTGATTTTTATTGAAACTAACAGATTATATAATGATAAATATAATTACTGTGTGTGTGTATATATATATATATATATATATATATATATATATATATATATATATACACTTAAAACATATAGATTTTCTCTCAGTGATCATGTCATTTTCACCACAACCAACAATTTTGTCTAATGAAGTTTTAGCAACAGTAGTGTCAGTGAATCGATTAATATTAAAAATGAGGTGTGATGTGGAAAGAAAATTGCTGCTTGATTGGAAATGTCCTGCAATAATTATGCAAAAGTGCAAAAAAATTGTTATTTAATTGTATTGTGCTTTTAGGATACATGAAATGCTAGCTATTAAATTAGCCTTAATTAGCCTTAATTAGCCTAGCAAAAATTGGTAATTTTGTTCCATAGAGTTCCATAGTGTAAAATTGGCCATTTTGTTCCACTGAGTCCAAAGATGTGTTTTGAATGAGTTTATTTGCGTAAAGTCCACAGGTCCAAAAGTGCCCGTTGTTGAAGAAATGTTCTCTCTACTTCTGTTGCAGTCACAGAAACAGTACATGCATTTAGTTTTTTGTAAACAGTCAAAAATATTGGTAATACAGGTCAAAGCTGGCAGTCAAACAACAGTGTATTGGTGTGTATGTGTGTGTGTGTGTGTGTGTGTGTGTGTGTGTGTGTGTGTGTGTGTGTGTGTGTGTGTAATGTGTGCCCTTGTTTATATTACATTGTGGGGACCAAATGTCCCCATAAGAATAGTAAAACCTGAGATCACCTACATTGTGGGGACCAGCCAGCGGTCCCCACTCTTCAAAAGGCTTATAAATCACACAGGATGAGTTGTTTTGAGAAAGTAAAAATGCAGAATGTTTCCTGTGATGGGTAGGTTTAGGGGCAGGGGCAGTGTAAGGGGATAGAATGTACAGTTTGTACGGTATAAAAACCATTAAGTCTATGGAGAGTCCCCACAAAGATAGTGAACCAGACATGTGTGTGTGTTGAGAGTGTGTGTGTGTGTGTGTGTGTGTGTGTGTGTGTGTGTGTGTGTGTGTGTGTGTGTGTGTGTGTGTGTGTGTGTGTGTGTGTGTGTGTGTGTGTGATGTACCCACAAAGATAGCAATTTCGAAAATCCTTGACATGTTTTGGTCCCCTTGAGGAAAACAGCTTATAAATCATACTAAGTGATGTTTTTTTTTTTTTTTGAAAATGTAAATGGGTAGATGATAGAATATATACAGTTTGTAAGGTATAAAAATCATCATATCAATGGAAAGTCCCCATTAAACATGAAAACACAACGTGTGTGTGTGTGTGTGTGTGTGTGTGTGTGTGTGTGTGTGTGTGTGTGTGTGTGTGTGTGTGCGTGTGCGTGTGCGTGTGTGCTTGTGTGCGTGTGTGTAAGATTCCCAGGATGTCAAGGTGGTGCAGACAAGGGACATATCATCTGTGGGGTGATCTCTCGGGCACGTCACAGCAGCTCAAGTGTGTTTCTCAAACAAACTGGCTACACTTCAAAGAAGGGCAACACCCTAGCCTGTCAGCCATGTGTGTGTGTGTGTGTGTGTGCAACTTAACCTGTTCTCACCTGATACATACCTGCCATCGCTGGAGGGATTACCCGGCTGTAATTGAAGGCTTCTGTGTTGATGGTTATTTTAACACCTTGAGGTAAGAGCCAACCTTTGGACTCATTAAGCACTGAGCACGTAGTCTTTGCGAACACCTGAGAAGACTTTTCAGAAGTGCTCCACTTAATGTGGCTTCTTTGTATTGCAATTACAGCATAATAAATTAAGAGTTTAAGAAGAGTAAGGAGAAACCGCAGAGCCATGGGGGCCAAAACAAAGGAGGTCTCATGTGGAGCCAGAGACTCTTCCTTTTCTAATCCATTTTCGACTCTTATATCTTCATACCATTGTCTCTTCCAATGGCAAATAATTCAAAAAGGATATCAGATGTTGGTGACAGTGATTCATTGTAGTATGATGCTCTTGGGAATGTGGTTAATATTGACTGTGAAGGAATACAGTAACAGTTCTACATGGTTTTTGTGGAACAACATAAAAAGATGAGAAGATCTGGACTAATAGACAAAGTCTGTTCAGACATTAAGTGGTGATTGGCTGCATCAGCTGAATTTTCTCTTGGCTGTCGGGAAACGGTTCTTGCATACTTGGGTGTTAAAAACCAATGTAAACGCACATAGTGCATCATTTATGCATGAGAATACACATCTTGTCAAAATAAGTCTTAATGACGGGCCAAAGTGTCATTTAAATACTGTAAACATATTGTTTTGATTGTCAGTCATTCCAGCAATTGCTACTGGTATGAAACTTCACCACTCCCAATATAATTCATTCAGTGATGTCTTTCACAATTTATATGGCTCTTCCACTAATTCTCACACCCTTGTTAATTCACTGAATGTTTTGCTTTTGATGACTATATGTTCTAGAACAAATAACCCAGTGAAGAGTTTTTCTGTCTTGTCTCATGCAGTATTTGGTGTAACTTTGTAGGGTAAGAGGATCTATCTATCCATCCATCCATCCATCCATCCCAAGACTTTGAAAACATTGCTGCCTCCCCATCATGCTGTTCTGTCTTTGCACCTTTTGACTGTATAATGGGAGATGACAATTAGACTAAGTCAAAAGAGCTGCACAATCAAAGGCCTGTGATTCCCCTTGGCAGAGCGGGCCCTCTTTTTAGCCGGTTTGTGCCAAACTGGAAGCAGATGTGGGCTGCCACAGGGCCCTGACCAGACTGCTAGAGTGTCTCTCAGCAGGGCCTCCACTCCCTCCTGCCCCTGTCTCAGCCCGCACAGCACCACCGTGAGACGTGCTGGAGCCCAGCGGTGCTGCCGAGCCAAGTCGCCACAATAAACCAGAAGAACTCTCCGACTCGTTTCAGTAATGTCAAAGCCCAGAGCTGTGGTCGAGTCATAAGGTGGGCTAACCAGTGCTGAAGTTGCCTTGTTTTATCACTTTGTTCCTCTGCATCTCCCTTTTCTCTTGCTTTCAGTTCTAGTACTTTCTTTCTCTCTTTCTGCTTTCCCATCTGTCTCGTCTCATCCTTCTCCCCCTCTTTTCTCCTCATCTCCGCCTTTCTGTTCAGCTCTATCCCTCCTTCGCTCCCCAAAGCGACTTTCTGCCCTAATTCGATCTTTGTGGCAGATCAGAGGAATGTGATTGAATTTGCGGGAGAGAGTGTGGTGGAAAAAAAAGAGAAAAGAAATACATTCTGATTTATCCGCTCTGACTGAGGTGTAGCACCAGATGTGTCGCTAGACCTGGGCTGAAGGGGATGTAATCATGATTTTTTTTTTTTTTTTTTTTTTTTGGATAGCGGCAAATGTTTTAGGGCCACAAAGATGTTGAAAGTAAATTAATTTTGACTTTATTATTATTATTAGGTTATGAAAAGCCAGTTTGCAAAATGATTATCCTTCTTAACATTTAGAACATTTATCACAAAATAAACTCAGAACCAGTGATGGATATAGGCAATATTTTAATCTCTTTTCTAGCAAATATAGGTCTTCGTTACCAGAAGTGCTTAGTCAGTGTGCATTGGTGTTTGAATTGGTGTTTGAAAACCTTGATGGCAGCATTAATAGCTAATGTAAATATAGCAAATATATGTATTCTGTGAAATTAATGTCTGCCAGGTCATTTACTGTGAAAATTAACTACTGTTAGTAAAAAAAAAAAAAAAAAAAGTGTTGCTTGAATAGTTTGGTTTGAAGTCATCACTATGTCAATTAGTCACAGTTAATCAGTGTTTCATGATCAGTCATTTCCATTTGTGGTTGTCATTTAATTGTGAAAAAAATGTAGATGTAAATTGTAGTGAAAGCACTGCAATTAGTAGCCAGACATATCCCGTAAATCTACCATTATGTTTTTACAGCTATTATTTACCAGCTCCAATCAGCACCAGTTCAGTCATCTGTAATTATAAATATTCAATCTGATTTGCTTTGCGAGAATTTTCTGGAGGCATATTTTGCCTTCAGGTTTTGTTGTGTGTAAATATGATATTTGAAAATGCTAGAACGATTTGCTTTAAATAAGTTACGGCTAGCCAAATGTTGTTTTGTATCTGCATGAAACTGAACCTGTGGATTGCTCTTGACAGACTGACTGGCACTCGATACTGGCCTGAACAGAGGGATGAAATCAGGCGGGGAAGAGACGGGGGCGGGTGTGAACGGGCCAATAGAGCGCTATTGATTTGTTTAACAAATTAGCCATGATGATGGCAGGTGCGGTCGCCAGGGCAGGTTGCCGGGGTCAGCTCGTCATATGGTTGCTAACAGACATAATATTGCTGTGCGCTCTGATCTCTTCATACTCACACAAAAGGCTATAGGGACACCCATGGGAAATAAGCTCTCTCTCTCTCTCTCTCTCTCTCTCTCTCTCTCTCTCTCTCTCTCTCTCTCTCTCTCTCTCTCTCTCTCTCTCTCTCTCTCTCTCTCTCTCTCTCTCTTTTTCACACACACACTCAAACTACCCATCACTGCCACTCTTCAAATTAACTCCCCAGAAGGTTAAGCTCCCTTGATTCATAATTATTCAGTGCCCCCCCTCTCTCTCTCTCTCTCTCTCTCTCTCTCTCTCTCTCTCTCTCTCTCTCTCTCTCTCTCTCTCTCTCTTTCTTCCTTCATCATTCCCACTCTCACCTTCGTCGCTTCTCCTGAGTGGCACTTGCCTTTTGGAGGAGGACCGATGGAATTAAATTAGCTTTACTGACCTAAGAAAAGCATAGCCGGATGACTGGCAAGGGGAATACGGCTTGATCTCTGTCTGTTTGCCTGTCACTCCTTCTAATCTAGCTGTCTATCTGTCAGACGAGAGTGTTATTGCCCACGGACCTCTCTGTGGACACGAGGCCGCTCCCCCTTCCACGCTTCGCCCTTGTGATTATGTTACCAATAAACACACCGGTAGCGACAATCCGTCCGTGCGTGTCCCTCACAAAAAAACGGTACATGAGGCCCTTTCGCAAACGTTCCTTGAGTGAAATTTAATCTAATGTCTCAGGACAAGGATCACTAGGAAATTCCTGAATGACGTGTACAAATCCCAGCCAGGCCTGATCTTATTGTAACAGCAGTAGCTGTAGTTCATGCCGTAGTTCCCGTAGGGTTGCTTGGCATGGGGTTACATAAGGCAAAGAGCGAAAACAACCTCAAAGTGGGAATGCTGCGGAGCGCCAACACCATAGTGGTTTTGTTTTTAAGAGTGGGACTGACATGAAGCCTTTATCTCTCTACATGATATACTGAGTCAATGGGCCAGTTGGCTCAGAGGACAGCAATAATTTCACTCCCATATCCAGGGTTTGTAAAAAAAAAAAGAAAAATAGAAAAACGATGCTGGGTAGCGATCAGATGTTTCAGGTTTTTTGATTTATTCTCTGAATTATTATATGTATGGATTTCTGGTATTTTGTCCATTTCAGATTTGATTTGTGATATTGCCGTTGTGTTGGAGTGTTTATGGTGTATTTCCTTTTATCACAATTCAACTGAGCTGTGTTGGGTTTCAGGGTAAATGTGTTTTTAAATGAGGCTAAGCATTTTATTTGAAAAATGTATTATTTCCCCACTAGTTACAGATTTTATCACACTGGTTCAATTAGCAAAATATGAAAATATCATGCAGTTATTTTAGTATCATTGAGATAAAAATTGTATTATAATTTTTATATATATATATATATATATATATATATATATATATATATATATATATATATATATATATATATATATATAGTTAACATTTTTTTAAGTAATGCAAATGTTTTCTTTTGGTTTTAGTTAAATGTAATAACCCTGGATCAATGCACTCCTGTTCAATCATTGAGGAACTGTAAAGTGTACAAAATATAGATTGATTTATGTACTGTTTACAGTTCGCTTATTATATTATGTGTAATTTATTGATGCACTCAGTAAGTTTTTGCTTGTGTCAGGCTGGCTTGTATCGTCCCAAAAGTAGCACTGGTTTTGTGCTCTATACTGACACCTATTGGTTTGGATGTATGAAGTTTATTGGATGCTTTCCACTTGTTTTGTGGTGCAACAGCTGTGACTATTTTGTGTTAATGCTCAGCGCTTGATGCCCTGCATTTATTCCAAATCGTTTGCTCTGTTTTTATGGTTTATGTTAAATTTAGTAGATGCCATGTGCAATTCATGGGTTGCCAAAATGGCAGCACCCATGATGGGGCGACCCACTCCATAGGTGTGTCCCAATTCAGAGGCTGCATCCTTCGAAGGACTGGGCGTTGTTTAATGGGACTCTCTTGCCTACAGAGGATTGCTCTCGTCATCTTGCAACTATGTCAACTGACATTCTCTCAAAAACAAATCCTATCATTACCAGCGTACAATGAATCTTGTGATAGTCTGGGCCGTGAAGGATCCATCCGTTGTATCATTCATGGCCTGGGAAATGAAAGATGCATTTGAAGGAGCCTTCAAATTGGGACAGCTTTGGTTGCGTCGGTATGACGCATTCAGTCTTCGAATGCTGTTTCGAAGGATGCAGCCTCTGAATTGGGACACAGCTTGTGTAGAATTAAACAGCTGGGGTCTTCATCTAATTTTTTATGTTTTTTTTTCTTCGTGTATAAAACTTTTTTTAATAGGCAAAGATTTAAATATTTAATGCTAATTTGATTGAAATAGCTAAAACAGAAGATTGCTCAGTCATTCAGCTGCTTTATCTTCCACTATAAAAAACCCTGAGCATCAGTCATGTCTTTCTCTTGAACATTTCCTAATGTAATGAGTGTACCGACTAAAGTCTGAGCTGCTTTCCCTCAGAATACCGCTTAATGAATGCTTCTCACAAGTCAGGCAACAAGAGGCTATTCTGTGTCTCATGATAGCAGCGTTTGCGTTCACTGCATAAAGGCTGTGTTCAGCTCTATGCTTGCAGTCTTTAAAACAGTTACGAAGCCATTCCTATATGGCCTACAGAGGATTAATTACCAAACTACACCCTCCCTTTGGGCCCTATTAGGAGATAGAGAAAACGTAAACACACTCACAAGTACACATCGACACGCGTGCAACATTCACACAAAGGGGCACTTCACAACCGAGTACTCTAATGATATGTCGTCAATTTAGATAATGACCTGCAAAGAGATAAACTGAAGTGTGCATTGGAGGTAATTAGATTTACAAAGCTGCAGAGCTAACTTCAGGTAAAGACCAAAAGACTATGTGTTTTTTTTTATACTGTGGGCCTCCAGTGTCAGAATGTCATGACATTTGATGAGGGTTAGTTGACTCACAAACAATAACAGAAAGTAAATCAAACAAAGAAATACAGCAGCATGCATAGTGTTTGAATGGAACTATGAATTCATGTACAGTAGAGGAGAACGCAAAAACAATTTGAGGGGTTCAGCATGACTCCAAGTGAATAAACTCTGAAAATAAATCATTTCACAAGAGCGGGGGGGAAAAAAAACAGCCAGGTAAAACGGCAGGTCTCCACAGTTCCTATAGTCATGGAACCCATCAATCATTGTCAGCTTAAGTGTTTGTCATAGAATTGAAGATTGATTGATTGTTCGTTTAGATACTAGTCGTTTGTTGAAATCAAGCACTTATTACAGGGCTTCAGACTAAAAAAAGATGACCAGGTGAAGATGATCTACTGATGATCAAGATGATCTACTGGCTCCTAAAATAAACATTTAGGAACCAAATGAATTTCTCAGTTGCAATACAAGTGCGTTTTTCACTGCTGTAAGTGGCGTTACTGATTTTCTCCATGTCACAGCACATATGTCCAGTATTGAAACTATCACTGGAAGGAGTGGTACGTTTTTATTTATTTATTATTAATTGAAAAGAACCAGTTCATACAGTAAGTAAAAACTGCGCTGCGTACAGTTAATAGAGTGATGGTTTTAAATGATTATTTTTTAAATATCAAAATGTGAAAACTAAATAATGATTATATTTTAAATAATTGTAAGTTATTGTAACTTTTTCTGTGGTCTGGATCCTGAACTTTTTTGCTCATGGTGCTGAATTTGTATTTGGCACTACTGTATTGATGCTTTGCACAGGCTACTATTATACTAATAGGGCATAACCTTGATTTAATGCTAATTTTCATCTGCAAAACACAGCATCAGGATGGCTTGGAAGCTTGAAAGAAAAAAATTGCCTGTACTGGATATTGTGTCAGATCTTCTCAAGAAATGTCTTAAAAAAATAGCTCACTTCTACCACATAGCATGAGAACCACCAAAGAAAAGTCCCCTGCCATTATGTGTGCCTAATGAAATAAACAGTGCAGTCAAGCAAAAGAGAGAATTTTTGCCCAAGGGTTCAGATACTGCCAATCATCAGATAGAAATATGTCTGGCCTGTACAGTCATTCAAAACTTTCTCTTGCCAGAGAGAGTATGTGTTGGTTTTGCAGAGTGTGCTGCGACTACAATCGGGGTCAGATTTTTTACCTTCTTAATTAGATGAGGGACAGGCTAATTAAATCAAATTCATTATCCGCAGGTCTGGAAATCAAGCGGCACTATTGGAAATAAGGTTAGGCTAGCCCTCATCCATCATGCTCCTAACTAACCAATTTACGGGCCTGACTTTTGCATGCCACGTTATTAGCTTGTCATAAACAGTTAGCTTTAAGATCCGTGAGTGGAGCCCTGATAGCGTTGGCGTTTATCACATTAGTTTCTAGCACTGTGTCAGCCTCTTTCGGCCCAAGATAAAGCACATAGCCGGTAATCATGTTACTACACACACACACACACACTCCATAGACTTACAGTACAAACGGCCGCCACTTAAAGCGAGCCTCTAATTCACTGTAATTAAGACATACTACTGCAGCCTTTTGCAAATAAAGGCTCTTTAACGCTCTTTAAATGGGAACTTTTTTCTTATAAAATGAATCAGACAGCACATTTATGCTTTTAGGATTTGTGCCTCATGTTTATCACAGTTCAGGGGTTTGTGTTTTTATGCTGAGGTAAATTTGGCAGGTTGAGTGGCAAACTGAACAGGTTGAAACTGAATTTTTAATTGTTTGCTATCAAGATTTTGGACTTTCCCTTCTATAAATAATCTATCCCTTAAAAGAGATAGATAAACCAAAAATTTAAATTCTGTCACCATTTATTCAACATCATGTGGTTTTTAAAACCTGTATGAATGTCTTTCCTTTGTGAAACACAAAAGAAGATATTTTGAAAAATGTTGTTTTTGTCCAGTGAAAGTCAACGGGGTTCGATGTTGTTTTGGACCCCACTGACTTTCATTGTTTGGACAGAAATACTGTTAAACATTCTTCGCAACATCTTTTGTGTTCCACAGATGAAAGAGAGTACATGTTTTGAAACAACATGAGGGTGATTAATAATGACATAATTTTTATTTTTGGGCAAACTATCCCTTGAATGAGCAATTACACTGAATTTGCTTTGTTTTACTCCACACACTCAAAAAAAAAAAAAAAAAAGCGCAAATGCACTGTAAAAAAAAAAGTTGTAAATAAAACATTGGAGCAATAATATGGAACCGAAAAACACTATTTAATTTTTTTTTCTACTTATATATTTTGTTTAATTCAATGTACCACATGCCTTTTCTTTGTAATTGTTTGTGAAATTTACTAGGAATTTCTGATTTAAAATTGTTGCAAATCAGTGTATCCATATTTTTTATTTTATTATTTACCGGTAATTATAGTCTTGCCTCCTCACTTGTCCTCTTGGCACTTGTCCTCCACTTTGGGCTTGAATCCGAGAGTGAGACTGTGGAGAGAATGATAGAGAGAGGGTATAAGAGAGGCGATTTGTCGTCTGTGTGTATTATAGCGCTACGGTCAGCCTGAGAGAGCGAGAGAGGAGGGGTAGAGGGTAAGAATGAGCGTGTGAGGGATAGCCTCATCATTCAGAGTTTACTCACACTAAATTGAGTTGAAATAATAGGCTTATTCAAGCGGCCCTCACACAATGACACCGAGGCAGGTCATATCAAAGGCTGGCCTGAGGGCCGGGGAGACACTGCACAGGGGGAGGGCTTTCATAGGACGGGTGACGGCACTGTCACGGAGCAGGGTACCCCACTGACAGACACCTGGAGGAAGGGGAGAGGGGTCGGGGGTTTGGACGGGGCCCGGAGGCGCTGTCATTCGACAAGGGTTGGAGGTTGATGACAGCCCTCGGGTCATTGGGTACCGAAGAGCCACAGTGGGGTCGAGGGACACCAGAGACCAGCCCAGGGTTGGTGGGACATGTTAGTAGAATCAATCACACGTCTGACTTTTTGACTTAATGGTGTTTGCTAGTTCCATTCAAACACTATGCATGCTGCTGTATTTTATTTATTTATTTATTTTTTGATTTGCCACTTTCTGTTATTGTTTGTGAGTCAATGATAATAATTTATCCAAATTTTATCCTAAATGTTAATTTATACAACAACAACAAAAAATATTAAAATACGTCTTCTATGATTAAAATGTTTCATTAATTTTTATTTCTGATTTTTTTCCCCACTTTATTATTTTAGAATTTTTTTTTTTTACTGCAAAAAACCCAAGCAAAACCCAACTAATGCAATAACCCCCCCCCCCCCCCCCCCCACACACACAAAATTATGTCATAGAGAGGATCCCTGCAGACCCTTATATAAGCTTGTTTATGCCAGGAAATAAAAAAAAATGAAAAATAAAAAAGTCAGAATTGCGAGATTTAGACTGACTTTTCTTCTCGCAATTTCTACATATTTGCAGAGTTTAAATACCTTAAATTTTGTCATATTTTCTCAGAATTGTGATATATAAACGCACAATTGTGAGATATAAAGTCAGAATTGAGAGATATAAACTCATAATTGCGAGATAAAAAAGTTTATTTTTTCCCACGGCGGGAACAAGCCTCCATACTTATCTGAGTCAATGTCAGTGTAATTTTCTGATATTTATGAATTAATATTTCATGATATTTGTAAAATATACTTTTTAACTTTACATTTTTATTTAAAAGCCTTTTTAGAAAATAATGTTTAATATGTGTATTCAGTGTGTAAGGAAAATGTGTTAGTTTTCACTTGATTGATAATCACGTGTCATTTCAGCTGTTGAAACATTCATCTATGAAACATATATAAAAACAAAACAATATATATTTCTAGGATTTTAAAAAGTGTTTCCTTTTATTCATCATGCACACTCTTATGTCATTGATTCTTCTTATCCCTGAAGCCTTGCTGTGTGTTTGTGCGTGCCAGTCATTCTCACTGCCAGCCATTAGTCACTATGTGGCATAAAGTGCTGCCTTTGCACTATAGAAGCAGCTGCTTTTCGACAGGCTATGTGAGTAAACAATGGCCCACGCCGAAATGAACAAAACAGGCCAAGACTGTGTAAAATCAGCCCATGAATACACCACGCACACTCCCAAAGTCAAAGGGTGTCCAATTGGCTCATGAATACACTCCCTCCGCCACCAGGCATTTGTTAAAGGGAGTGTGTTGTCTGTGTGTAACAATATAAAGAGACGGCATATCTGATCAACACGAGGATTCGCACCGTGTAGGGAGTTGACGGAGCCGCCCCTCCTGTGGGCTTGCATGAGCTGTGCTTCAGACAGCTGGCGGGACAGAACTCAGCTGTGCGCGGATCAACATGTGTCCGTCATACATCGTCAGGTCTTTTGGACTTGTAATTGTTATTTCAGTTCAACGATATATTTGTATTGAATCTCAGCACTGTTATATAAGGGCTGAGATAGAAATTCCCACATTCAGTTAAACAGTGCACTTTGGAAATGGAGGGTTTCCTGTCACATTCACTGCCAGATCACTTGAGGCAAAATACATAGTTGAACACACAGGGATGAGAAGACTAGAATAGTAACGTTAGATGGTACGGGTGAAATCCCCATTGCGATGATAGAGATAAAGCATCCCTCCAGATCAGATACACTGGACGTGTTTAAGCAAGCAAGGTTTTATACAATTAATTTATTGTTCTTTTTGGCCTGTTGTTTTTCTGCTTTAGTATTTATGGTGTAATGTCTAGACGTTACGATGTGTTGGGTTCGGTGCTCTACCACCTCTAAGATGAAACGGATTTTTTGATATGAACTCATCTGAACCGGTGTGTTGTTGTTTTGTTGCCGCAATGACGCAATAGGATCAGGGAGCTGAGGAATTCGACTGGGTTTGAAATGTTATAATCAGTGGCAAAATCAGATAAGGGAACGTTAGTGTTTCATAAAGTTTATTTTGATTAAATGATGTTAAATAAAATTTTGGTCAACAGTTTATTAGTGGCGAACAAAAGACAATCACGATGTTGCTTTTGTTGTGTTCAAATCACAATATTTCATTAGGGTTGCGCTATATATCGGTTCTGTATTGTTATTGTCTGATATTAGAGTTGTTGTTTTTTGTAGCGGTATTAGTCGATATTGGATATTTAACTTCATTTTCATTTTCTCTGTTTTTAACAATTAGATTACTTTTCATCATCTAATGCTGACCTAAAGCGAAGCTAATAATTTTAATAACACTGTAATCTTTATCAAAACTCATAAGAAATATCCATTTTCATTCTGATTATGCAATTACTGCAATGTTGTGGTGTCTAGATTTTTGTTATTTATTTATTTATTTTTTGACAAAATAATATAGAATTTTTGCATCAGACATTTACTGGTTAAATATAAACGTGCAGCATTTTATCTTATATATTCCGGCTAAGCAATTTGTTTGCTGTTTAAGGTATTTTATTAATAGAAAAATGTTTTTGTTATCAAAATTAATTATATTATCAATGTTAGTTTCTAAAATCTCTGGTGTTGTTAAAAATATACCATATACCACTGCATCAGAACACACAGTGTATAGAATAGCTGAGCATGAGGAGTGAGTTTACTACCAGGGAAATTCTTTCTGAATCAAACTGGAAAGTCTTCTCCAATTGCATTTGTAACTGTAATTCAGTCAGCTGCGGCCAACTCCATCTGTGTATGCGAATTTGTGTGCGAGAGTATGTGTGTGTTCAGAGTGGCTTTGTGGGCTGAAATGGAGATCCTTTAGTAAGTGGCTGATTGGAGGGGAAGTCTGTCGGTTTGGCACGTGCCTTGTCCCATGGGACATGTGATAGCCCGGTGCCCACGCACCAGCGCCAGTCTGTGCCAGCAGGGGATTTCATTTCATCCTGCCTGTGCCAGCCATGTGGAATTTCTTTAACAAAGATCTGAAGGCCTGGCTCTTTTCAAACAAAAGGTCATGCATGACGGCCTTCAGAAGTATTGTTCTGCTTGATTTCAGATGAATTGAATATGGTGACATTACTGTTTTTTGTTTTTTTTCAGTTTGAGAGGAGACTTTACATAATCATTTACTATAGGTGCTACGGTATCATTATCAGAATGTTATGGCAGTGTTAATGCATGAGGATCTTTCAGCGTGAAGACCTGCCGTTGCCTCTTGCCTTGCTCTGCGTCCAGGTGGATCCTTTACCACTGTGCTCTTCCTGCTTTCTCCCTCACATACCAGAGGAGTTCAGGGGCATCTCCACATCTGACCCTGTCCTCTGCAGCTCGAGGATGGGCTTTCAAACCCAGCCAGCTCCCCGTCACGCCTGGAGCCTCTCCAACTGGCCCAGACTCAGGGCAGAGAGAGCAGAGGAGAGACTGACTCCTCCTTTCTGGACATTATTCTGGCCAGTCGTAACAATTGTTGGATGCCTCCTATCACACACACCTGCTGTTTTACAGATACAGTCCTTCACAAAAGTATCCAGAGCAGACCCTGTAAGCATTTCTCTAACTTTTAAAAACATGCAGCGCTGATTATTTTTAAGCACTAAGACTTGAGTAGCCATAAATAATTCATTCTTTTCATATTTCATTCCAGTTTTTTGGGTCTCAGAGTCTGAATACTTTTGCTCAGGGTAGGTTTATTTTTGAAAGTTAATTTATATTATTATTATTTATTTATTATTATAATATAGTATAGACATGCCTTAAAGTCATGGCTACAAAGTAGCCATTATCCATACATTTCCACCATTATCACAAACAAAATGGAACACAATCGCAAGGAATGTTGTCATCAGTTTTACTTTTACACTGTTGCCGCAATTTTGCCCTCCAAAGAACGGGATTTTTATTGAGATTTGGGCTAGTTTGGGCCGTGATTGGGTGGGTTTTGAAGAACAATTGTGCTGGTTTTGTTACACAAACCTTGCAACCGTGGTTGTCACACTTTATGTGGGGTAAGTTGTCACATTGGGAACCTTCCTATTATAAGACTTCCCAGTTCAAGTTAAATAGTAAAACAATTCACCAAGCAGAAAAAAAGGACAAAAGATAGCGTGCAAAAATATTGTCATTAAAACGCTGTTCTAATTTTTTTATATAAATGCCACATATATTGGTTTTATAATGTTTTTACATTTTTGTCTCAGAACCTTATATTTACTGGGATATAGCCAATGTGACATTATCTCCATGTGACAACTATAGCCAGGGTCCTCCTCTACAATACAAGTATATGTTTATCATATAAGTCAGAAGAACAGCAAAGAAAATCATTAAAATGCAACAAAAGCAAGAGAGGAAAACATCCTTTGTTCATTGGTGGTCTCGGATTGTCTCTTGTGTGTGTTTGTGTGTCTTTTTCCCGCATTCCACCATCGCTCTTCACTCCGCTGCATGCGCTCCCAGTTTTGCCATCGTTGCCATGGCGACATCTACACATTTCATGCCAGCCCCACACACTGCAGACATATTTGTTTGGCTAGTGTAACTCGGCCCCACAATGAAAGACGCTTTTCAGCATAACACCTCCTAATCTGGAATTGAGCTTTTTGAAGGGGCATGCTGAGCACAAATTCAAATATAGTTTCTCTATGCTAATCTGGCTGGTAATCCTCCAGCCTTTGGGTCCCGAAACATCCTGTCAAAAAAAAAAACAAAGAAAAAAAAAAAAATCCTTGTTTGTTTTTCATTTTCTCAAGCACTTCCCCCTCAAATGTAGCATTCTTTACCAGCAGAAACCAATTTTTCTTCCACCACCAAATTTCCATCAGACCTGTGTTTCCATAGTGAAACGCAGCAATGCACCAAGACTAGGATCCCTTCATGAACTTTGCCCTCTACTCCCCTGTAGCAGCTGGTCTTAGCATGTACTTTTAGCCATCAGCCGCCCAGACACTGCCTTGGTTAATATGTGCCCGCAACTACTAACATATCCATCATGGAGGATGTGTGCTCTCCTTGCGCTGACTATACCCTCCCGGCTCTTTCTCGCACACCGAGCTTCTTTTCCTCATTCATCACTGGTGGCTTTAATGTTAGTGAGCCTGCCAGTGATGCCATGGCAACAAGGCTCTGTACAAAACAATCTCTAACCTAAGAGTGTTACTCTCAGGTTAAGTTCTCGAGGCATTTTGGCCTCTTTTGTTGAGCTATAGAAGCCAGGGCAACATTTACAACGTCGTTGTATTAGCTACGGAGCTGTTAAGTACAATATGAATGCAGAGTGCATTGTAAATGTACAATTTGAATGTGACAGTAATGAACTGCTAACCAACCCGAACCTAAATGGCTACAATACAACAACCATTCTGAAATAACTTGGTTTTAGGTGGTTTAATGCTTTAAGATGTTTTCAGACTTGAAATATTATTACAAATTAAATGAACTGTTTACTATTTTAATATATTTTAAAATGTAATTAAAAAAAATTGTTGGTTTGCCTTAAAAGTTTGAGTTGATTGAAATTAAAAATTTGAGTTGATACAATGAAGGAGATTGGTTTAATAAATAGAAACTCAAAATATTATGTTATCTGAACCACATTAATTATCTAAGTTGACTTGACAAAAGAAAAAAAAGTTGCAATAACAAACCATGAAAAATCATTAAAAAAAATTCGATGTGATATTTTTCTGTGAACTATGTCTTTAAAACAGTGGATAATATTCCATCTGCATGACCAGTTTACACATTTAAAGTTATTAATTTATAATATTTCACCTCTCAAACCAGCAAACCAGATTAGACTGATTTGAGCAGGGTTTGTTTTAGCCAGGGTAATCTTGACTTGTCACCAGCAAACCAGGTCAGGCTAGTTTAAGCACTTTTGTTAGCAGTGCTTGTGACAAAATGTTTAAAACCTTCAAAACCTTGCTAGTGCACCTTCAGTAGAGATTATCCTTACAAAATCATCCAGTGGCGATCTGTCAGTAAATCGGGCATTTTTCCACGGCTCCTATCTCTTCCACTGCCCCGTGAACTGACATGGGCCTCTTCAGCAGCTTTTCATGGGGTCAAGAGAGCAGCTGTTGACTTTATAACTCTGCAGAGCCTGCCGTTTCACAGCTAGCTACCGACTTTAAACAGGTCTATTAAATGTGCATTCGCCACATCTCAGCCAGACAGTGACAAGACAGCCAGAGAAGGGGGTACACAAGTTTGGAATGCTCTTGTCAAGTCCGCTGAAATATATCTCGCTAAGTGTCATTATAGAGTTGAAGAATAGGGAAGAGGGACTAAATTGACTTTTACGGTCACATATTCTTTCTCTTTTTATTCTTTTTCCTTACAGTCCTATACAAGATTGTAAAAGCACATGTAATATTACAGTTACATTAAGATTGTATTATTCCTATTGAATGTCAGTTGTAAAAGACAAAACTGAAGATAAGCCTATCAGTGATTTTTCCTTGTCACATTGGATAAGTGCAATCTTAAATCACAGAAGGAACCGTGTGAAGCTTGATTTCAGTGTTTCACCCAAAAATGAAAATTCTGTTGTAATTTACTTACCGTCATGTGCTTCCAAACCTGTGTGACTTTCTTTCTTCTTTCTGTACATTTTGAGAAATAAAGTGTTTTTGTCCATATAATGATAGTCAATAGGGTCGAAAAAAACAAAACCTTTGACTTGACAAAAATAGTCAACTTTCTTGAAATATCTTCTTTTTATATATATATATATATATATATATACAGGTTTCAAATGATATGAAGGTGAACATGAAGAGAACGTTTTTTGTTTTTCGGTGAACTATGTCCAATCAGCATGGCCAGTTTACCAACTGAAAGTGTTTTTAATTAAAAAGTGGGCATAATAAAGAAATAAACAGTGATATTCTTTTTCACAGTCACAGTTGACTTAGTGGGTGTGGAGAATTTCCCCCATTTGAAACAGGAGAAGAAATCTATAGGAATAAAGAAATAAGTGACAGTGCAAACAAACGAGTCCGGGTTCATCTCCACGTCGACTAAGCCCTTGTCACCACGCATTCTCTTGATTTCCAGCTTAAACTAAGTCTCTGTCACGTAAACAGACCCCCCACCTCAGCGTGCTAGCATCTAAATAATGACAGGGTCATTCCTGCTAATTAAAACCAAGGTAAACACTCCTTCTTTTTCACTTTTTTTGGGAGTTAGGGGGTCGGAGAGAAGGGAGGGGAGGGGAGGACACACATACGCGCACAAGCATCTTTCCAGACTCTGCTTTTGGTAATCCACTATTTATTCATTCCGGGTAAACTCCTCAAGATGGACAGGGCATGGTTCTCCATGGAAGAGTAGGGGGTTGGGGTGAGTTAGCAGACAAGCTTCTCCAGCCTCTGTATGGAGCTAAGGAATTTTTCATTAGTGAACAGCTGGGTCACAAGTGGCTCCAAAGCCATCTTAATATTGTGTAGGCCCACAGATTAGGCTGCCCTGAAAAGGAGCCAACGCGTGACGTTCTCCACCGAATCCTGCCTTTGCATATTTGCAGAGCCCTCGCTTCAGAACACCTTATATTACTGTTTGTTTTATTTCTCAGAAGAAGGCCCTCCAGGGTCAATAGTAATTATGAAGCCCTCTACTCCAAATGTTGCTTTTTAACCACTTCAGCGCTGAAGAATTCCGCTCTTTGTTTTCCTTCTCAAGTGCGTCTCTGGAACGGATGGGAACAGTATGCTAGATCAGTATTTCAGAGCTGTGCACCATATCATTGGTGATATAAAGTGGTACTTTGATATACCTCATGATACATTTTTATAAGACATATGAATGTCAGAATGAATTTTTGTTAGATGTTGGATGTATTTAAATGTATGTTTATGTATAATATATTTATTTATATATTATTCATATATTTAATTGAATTTAATGTAGTTTAAGTTAACTACAAATATAGTAGTAAATAATATTAGATGGACATATATAAAATCACCTTGAAAAAAAAAATATATATATATATATATATATATATATATATATATATATATATATAGTCACATTGCCACATTGATCAGTTTTTTATCAATTTAACACATCCTTGCTGAATAAAAGTATTTTTAGGATTTTTGAAGGATCATGTGGCACTGAAGATAGGAGTAATGGCTAGTGAAAATTCAGATTTGCGTTACAGAAATAAATTATATTTTAAAGTATGTTACAATTGAAAACCATTATTTTAAATTGTAATACTATTTCATGGTATTACTGATTTTTCTGTATTTTGCTTGGTGAGCATAACACTTCTTTCAAAAACATTAATAATAATAATATATATATATATATATATATATATATATATATATATATATATATATATATATATATATATATATTATATATTATATATAATATAATGTATTATACAATGTATATTAATATTAATATTAATATTAAATATTATATAATAAAAAGCCAATCAAATAATATACTAAAGATTATACTTTTGATTATATAATCAAATGTCAAATTGGAATATATATATATTCCAATTATACTTTTGATTATATAATATTTAATACTATTATTATTAATATTTTTTCAAATAATATTTCACCATATGTCCAGTCTGTAAGTGTCATAATTAAATGGTGGTCAATCATTGTCCATGCTCCTCATCTAAAGGCATCCACCAGGGACTGGCGCTAATGCAGAGGATTTGGTCTGACCAATATTCCTTTCATTATAGGCTATCTATAGGAAGTTATGGCTCATAGCATACGTTATGCCATCTGAGAGTTATTAGTCCCACTATAAGCAGATTGTCTGCAGTGGCCTGCACAGCAAGAAGGCCTGTTAGACCTCATTTAAAGTGGCTTGGAAGGGTGAACCACTGAGTTATTAGCATTATTAAATAGGTACAGAAAACTTTACAGGGAGTCCTTTGTCTGTTTGCTTTACAAAATCTCTTTCCTCTGTCATTTTTCTTTTGTTCCTTCCATTTTTTCCCCTCATTGAGTGCTTTTTTTTTACCCGTATACTTTTTCAAATATAGAGTTGAATCAAGAGTCCTCGCTTCCCCCCTTTCTCTCTCTTTCAGATGCTCTCTCATTTGCAGTGCATGTGCTGTAAAGATGTCAGGTCTCCAACGGGGCCAGAGAGGAGATGAGCATTACTGCAGGCTAGAGTTACAGAGCAGAACACTGTGATGAGAAGCAGAGCAGTCTGCAGAGCTCTGCCCGTAACTCACGCCCTTCTGCCTCCTTTACAAGGGAACACGCTGTAGCACAATGACAAAGGGTCTGGGAGATGCTAAAAGGGGGGAAATTCACTGATCTTTATATCTATGAATCTCTTCTTTTCCATGCTGAAAGAGACCTCTTAAAATCTGGTCATAAGTTGTTTAGGATGGTCTCCCAGCCTAGCCAAGCTCATTAGGTTGGTCTGTATTGATGGTTTTTACAGGAGCACATTTTTAGATGTCCAGGCTGAGAATCCAGCCAGTTAAATTAGCTAAACATCAGCTCTATTGGGTTAAGAGACCAGCTTATACCATTTAAAGGGATAGTTCACCCAAAATTGAAAATTAGCCCATGATTTACTCACCCTCAAGTTATCCTAGGCGTCTATGACATTCTTCTTTCAGACGAATACAATCGGAGTTAATGTCCTGGCTCTTCCAAGCTTTATAATGGCAGTGAATGGTTGTTTCTATTTTCTGTAATATATTTTTGTATTTATAGAAATTCATAAAAGTGCATCTATCCATCATAAAAGTGATCCACACTGCTCCGGGGGTTAATAAAGGCCTACTGAAGTGAAGCGATGAGTTTGTGTAAGTAAAATTCTAGCTTCCAGTCAAACGGCCATACGCAGTCTACTTGCACCTTAAACGCAACTTACGCAACTTTTGACGTCGGAAGTAGCGTAGTACGTCAAGGCGTACCGTAAATATCAGCAGTACGTCGCATTACTCGCATAAGTTGCGCTTTAGACTTACATGGTATGTTTGTTTGGCCGGAAGCTAGTTATTTTACTTTATAAAGTTTTAAATATATTTTTCTTATACAAACGCATCCCTTCGCTTCAGAAGGCCTTTATTAACCCCCCGGAGCCGTATGGATTACTTTTATGATGGATAGATCAGAAACGGCCATTCACTGCCATTATAAAGCTTGGAAGAGCCAGGACTTTTTTTTAATATAACTCCGATTGTATTTGTCTGAAAGAAGAATGTCATATGCACCTAGGATGACTTGGGGGTGAGTAAATCATGGGATCATTTTAATTTTTGGGTCAACTATCCCTTTAAGACCAATAACCAGGCTAGTGTCCCTCTAAAACCATCAAAATAGACCGGTTAACAACCTTAGGCTTCTTTAATCTTTCTTTACTTTCTAGAAAGGATATGAATGCTGTTTGATCATCTAATATTGTAATCAGAAAGTCTCATTGTCTCAAGTCTTATTGTAAATCTGACTCAGGTCAGTTCTTGCATAAGTTTCCTCGTGCTCGCGCCCACTCAATCCCTCTTTTCTTTCATGTTTTGTGAGAAGCAGCACTGTCTGTTTGTACACAGGAGATGTGGTTCTGCATTGAGCATGCTCACTTGAGATCTACAGCTGTCCAAACACACACTGTGTACCTGTCTGCCTGATGCCCAGGCTTAGCTGTGTACTCAACCTCCAACGCTCACATATCCTTTTCATATCAGTGTGGCCATCTTTCCACACTCATCCTTCTCTCTGATTTTTCCAATGAATACTTTATTTAGCAAGAACACATGAAATGTTTAGAAGCTTGTTTCTGCCATGAAATAAATAGGTTAAAAGGGTACTTGCGACTGTTTGTCTCACAATTCCTACTTTCCCCCCTCAATTGCAATTGCATATCTCATAATTCTGAAATTATATCTCACAGTTCTGTTAACTTGTTTATAATTATCGTTTAAAAACATTTATAAATTATAATTATTATAATTCTGACTTTTGTGGTTTGAGTTGTGAAAATATAAATTGGAACGGCAATAAAAAAGTCAAAATTTTGACATATAAAGTCAGAATTGTGAGATAAAAGAAAAACTCAATTAATCTTTTTTTTTATTCCATGGCGGAAACAATCTTCCATATTAAAAGTGACAGTAAAGACATTTTTAAAGTTACAAAAGATTATTTCAAATAAATGCTGTTCTTTTGAACTTTCTATTCATCAAATAATCCTGAAAAAAAATGTATTACAGTTTCCACAAAAATGTTAAGCAGCACAACTGTTTTCAATATTGATAATAAGAAGAAAGATTTTCTAAGCACCAAAACAGCATATTATAATGATTTCTGAAGGATCATGTGACACTGAAGACTGGAGTAATGATGCTGAAAATTCAGCTTTGCCATCACAGGAATAAATTACATTTCGCAATATTACTGTTTTACTGTATTTTTTATCGAATAATTGCAGCCTGGGTGAGCATAGGGATACAATATTCAAAACTCTTACCGACCCGAAACTTTTGTACCACACGTTATCATGCAAATACTAAACTATGTGGTCAGATTTCTTTTTTCTTTGAATAGTGTGCCACTTGAAACCTAGTATGCTGCCTACATAGACAGCATTTAAAGGGATAGTTCACTTTGAAATTAAATTTTGGTATGTTTTAGCTTACCTCAAGGGCATCCAAGATGTAGGTGTCTTTTTTTCCACAGTAGTTTCAATTTTGATATTTTTAGGTCAAACCGTTCTTGTCTCTCAGTCGTTTTTACCTTTTGTACACAGCCACGTCCAAGTGATCTGAGGGTACGGGCGCTTCCTATTGTGTGACGTGTGCGCAGACTGGTGCATAGATATATACAATAGATGCCGCCTTGGCTACGGCAGTTCATTGGAACGAGGCGACATCTAGTGTATATATCTATGCACCAGTCTGCGCACACGTCACACAATAGGAAGCGCCCGCGCTTTCAGATCACTTGGACGTGGCTGTGTACAAAAGGTAAAAACGATATATAAATACTGTTCGTTTTCTCACACAAACCGCTCGTTTCGTGTCTTAGGCCATCAATGTGTACTTACGATGGGGAATTGTTTAATTTGGACGATGGGAAATTGTTTTAATTTGGACTCTGTGCATGCTCTTTGTGACAGTGACCACAGACCTGCATTATCTGACTGAGAGACAAGAACGGTTTGACCTAAAAATATCAAAATTGAAACTACTGCGGAAAAAAAGACACCTACATCTTGGATGCCCTTGAGGTCAGCTAAAACATACCAAAATTTAATTTCAAAGTGAACTATCCCTTTAAAGCATGATAAAAGTAAAAGCTGTTCCAGAAAGTATAGGCAGCATTTGCATGTTGGCTGCGTCCAAAAGCTGAAAAATGC